>NW_011888849.1:4254806-4273738 GCF_000151845.1 Pteropus vampyrus | reverse complement strand
GATACCCTCTCATAGGCCAGCACGGTAACCTTTTTTAAATACTCTTTGCGTGTCCCTTTTTAAAATACTCTTTGCAAATTATATTTCTTGTTTCAGGCCATTCCCCACCCCCCCCAAAGGATTGTAAACTTTATGAGGGCAGGAACAATATTGCAGCTCCATCTACAACACCTGGAACATACCAGTAATATTTTAAAATTTTAATTTGATGGATTGAGACTGGAGGATAAGTTGGCAGTTATAGGAGGGGTCTGATTCAGGAATAGAATATAGCAGCCGGTTTCACACAGTAGTTAGCTTTTTTTTTAAAGCAATTTATTTAGCTGTGCGATAATGCTATATATTTAAAAGCTTCCAAAATGTTGAGTGAAAGTGGCTACCTCAAAATAGCCATATGCAAATATACAGCCCCTTAGATAGATATTGTTAGTAACATTTCCTAGTTTAAGAGCTAGCATAAATGGGATTTGGATTTTCTAACCAGCTTTCCAGCTTACTGGTTGAAGATCTGTTACAAATAATTATTTAATTTAAGCCAAAACTCTTATTTTTATTTTAATCGAAAGTCACATCTTGATTAATTTCTCTAGTTCAGTTGGGGACTTAACCTGAGAACATTCGAGAAATTGATGGTTGGCCACATTCAGGCTACCTAGGAAAATCGATTATTTCTAGAAAGTTAAGCAATAAATATGAAATTGGAGATTATTAATTGTCATTGATAGCAATGTTTCCCCAAAATTTTAATTGTAATTTAAGTGTGGTAAAGGGGAAAGGCCACTATGCAGAGTTACTTGGTAATCAGAATATTTGAATTCTCTTCAGTAATTAACTATGTGATAATTTGTAATTCAGTTTTCTTCCTTGGGCCTTAATTCCATATTTACAAATGAAAGACTTATGGGCAAATATCTCTGAAGTTTCTTCAACTCCTAATGTTTGTAACTTTATTCTATTTAAAAATCCTTAGGCAGCTAACAATTCATTGTAGCCTCTTTAAGTCTTAATTTTCTCATCTGAGAAATGAGTTATGATAGGTGAGGTGATGAACGATGTGCAATTTGTAAACATCGGAATACCAGGAATTTAGGGTAGTATATATTAACTGATCAAAAATAGTATTTAAAGCCCTTCATGACCTATCAAAGAAGGGCTGTTCATTCATTTAACAAATATTGAGCGTGTATTATGAGCTGGACACTATTCTGCAAGCTGGGGATATACATCAGTAAGAAAAACCTACGGAACCAATTTCTTGTGGAAGCTGTATCTTCACTTTACCTGGAGGTAATGCACCTGGCTTACTCTAGGGATTTTCTTTTACTTCTGCTATCCTTTGTTTCTCAAAAAGGTGATGAAAAATAATTAACTCCTGACTAGCACTACCCATTCATTCTACTAGGGATTCTGGCTGTCACTTCTCTTAGTCACGAATTTTCAGTTAAGGGTTTTGGATATATACACTATGGCATTATAGATTCATCAGTGGTCTTTTGAGTCTTTTCCAATGGTGAGAAGGTATTACATTGATTTTCCAAAGTCGTACATTTTTACGTGATCTGTGTTGCCACTTGCACAAAGAAGGAAGATGGTGCTCTGGTGGGATTAAGTACCCAGGACCCGAAGAGAACCAAAGTTATATAGTCTATTTAGGGAGCAGCCTGACCCTCTTAACCTCAGTGCTTAGTTTGCTGAGCTTAACTACCCTATAACACCAAAATCATATTCAATGCCAACATTTGATGGAAAGGCGGGTGAAATGAATAAAGGTTAAATAATTTATGAAACATGTCCTTTTTGAAAAAGAGGCTCATTCTCATATTGCAAACCATAATTGAGCTTTTGCTATCATATAATGCTAAGGACATGCTTTCTCCTTCTCTAGCTTATTTGTAGAAAAGCTTCCCGGCCATCGAGATTACCAACAATGCGCAGTACCCGAAAAGCAGGACATTATGAAGGTATTGCGGGGTCGATTCTCCCCGGTGGGATCAAATGCTTCACAAGTATCCATTATTATCGATTCACCACCCCCTCTTCCTTCATTCCTCTGTCATCCTCTTGAGAGTTTTAAGAACACTAAATCATTCCATTAGCCATGATATTTCGATTGCTTCTTAGACCATTAAATATCATTACTGAGCCAGTGTGGGATGTCTAATTGAAATTGAGGTGTGGTGTGGGGGGGCTGGTGAGGGGGAAGAAAAAGATCCAGAATGTGCTCAAGCACTTTGTGGTGTGAAGAAGGAATTATTTCACCATTCATCCTGGAGATTAAGAAAATGGTTGTCTTTCCTTATACTTGTTGGTTTTGACTATTCCGTGCAGTCCTGAACTCCGTAACTAAATCACTGTTGATTATTAAGAGAACCACAGAGTTCTAGTTATTTTTTTCTTATAGTACTAGCCTAATAGAAAACAAATTGTTTAGGGAGTGGCCTGAAATAATCTTGAATAGGCTACATATATAGTTCCAAATATCTTTAGCTGAGAATATGTCCTTTTAAATAATGTTTTTAATATATTTTTTCATATATTTTTCTTAAATAGTTTGGATTGATCTTATATGAAGGAAGATAAACAATATATACAAAACCAGTCACAGTATGAAATTTTAAATAACTCTCAAAAGATATCTTACCGTAATCTGATGGAATAAAGGCGCTCTTACCAGTTATGTCAGGGCTGAGGCGACCTGTGTGCAGAACTCAAATTTTGTCAAATGGTCATTTATGTTTTTTTTTTATTTCGATACACACTGATCTAAAAGGTCATTCATTTTCATGCCTTTGTGTAGTATTTCCCCTCAAGACTCTAGTTCATTCAACTTCAGAGAGTTCTGTTGGGAAACCAGAGGTCCCAGGCTACCAATGTGACTCTTTTACTCTAATTTAGAGTTATTGCTATTTGTACTCACAGGAAAAAAATTCTCCAAAGACATGTAGAATTTTTTGTTTATACTTGTTGGATAATGGATGGGTGGATGGATGGGTGACAAAGGAGTGAGAGAACAGAATTTTAGTGGAAGAACCTGGCTAGAGGCAGGAGTTTTTGATTCTAATCTTAACGGCCACTGGCTAGCTGTGATACTGGATAAGCGTTTTACTCTGTCTACGACTTTGCTTCCTCATTTCTAAAAAGGTTAGGGGAAGGAGTTGGTGCTTCGACTAAGATCAGATTTTCTAGCCATTAAGCATCACTAGGATGGTGTTTGAGATCAGATTCCCCAACCACTTCCCTTTCAGTAAACATGTTGATTCAGTAGATCTGAGATTAGGCCTGGAAATCTATATTTTGTATGAAAAGTACCTCAGTGATTTTTACAGTCTGTCAAGCCTAGGGATCCCTATCTATCATGTTCTTCAATGTCCCTTCTAACGATGATGACATACATAAACGTACTATGGAATGTGCAAATCTACTACCTAAAAATGGGGTACCTATCTAAACAAAATACTTATCTAACCAGTGGAGTCAATAAAGGTCTTACAAAGGAGATATTTTCCCCCTTCCCTACTGAGAAGTTATATTTTGGAGCCCTAAAAAGAGAGAATTATTTTTTCACCATCATCTTTGGCTACTTGGGTCTTGATTTCTAATACACATACCAGCTGTTTTTCTTTCTCAGCTGATGATCTGAAAGACTTTACTGAAAATCCCACTAATCAATATGTATATATATATTTTTAAAAGAAACTGAAGGAGATTGCATTCCCAAGGACAGATGAATTGAAAAAGGACCTTTTAAAGAAATATAACGTAGAATACCAAGAATATTTGCAAAGCAAAGTAAGTTCAGTTGGTACATTTATTTCATGACTGTTTTCTGTGCAAATATTTTTTTGAATTTCATTTTCATATGAGTTTTTCAAATGTCATATACATTTAAATTAAAAATTAAAGATGCAGTGATGTAACACCAATAAAAAATTCATGCTGATGTCTAGATTAAGCACTTGCACCAAAGATGTGGTATTTTTATTTCCTTACAACATCTACTAAGGCATTGCCTTAGAAAATAGATTTCCTAGAGTGTTTTAAACAGAGCTTTTTGACCAACTCTCGCCAGTGCAACCTTTGAGCCAGGTGACTGCTCTTTACCGATGAATGGAGGCAATAGGAGATAGAGAGAGCAGTATATGGTTTCTGGTGCATCTAATTAAGTAGGTCTTGGAAATGTGAATTAAATTCTTGAATATTACAGTCAATATTACATCAAGGTGGAATAATAGCTAACCATATGAGTGAAGTATAATCGTATCACCCAAGAGTGGTGGCCTCTGGATTCTTTAAAATAAAGAGCAAAAATGATAATGATGTCTAAGACTGAAAGATATTGAAAGAAGAAAATGACCAGTCAGTCTGGAGGATACTCCAGTTCAAAACATGAAATCTTAATGTTTATAGAATTATTATTAGAGTCATTTTTGCTTGTTTGTTTGTTTATGTTTTATGCACTCTGGAAGTTGTCACCTTTATCGACTCTCACTTCCGTTCACTCTCATTAACTCTGAACATGGTCACAGAACTCAACTTTTTTTGGGCATAGCCAGAAGTCAGGTTCGAGTGAGGTGTTTTGGCAGAGGGAAATCAGAAGATTCCCTCAAGTGTGGATACTGATGATTTGATTTGAACTATGGAAAATAAAAATGATTTTGGAGGCTCAGAGAAAGCAAGGGAGAGAAAAGCCCAGTTAAGTCTCCCTTCTACACTCAGCAGTATGTCCGGTCACCCCCTCGGGAGCTCCCTGTGGGGAATGGCCTCAGCAGCTGTTGCACAGTCTGCCTTTGGTGATACCTGTGACTTCACAGTCCACAATAGTATGGCATGTAGAATCTCTGGGGAAGTAGCGTGGCAGCCTTTATGCCTAGGCGAGATGAACAGACACACCTTTAAGCCCTTGCTACAGATAGCAACCATATTATCCAGGAGCTTGTTAGAAACGTAGATTCTCAGCCACCACCCCAGACCTGCTGAATCAGAAGGTGCCAGTAACAAGACCCAGGGTGGCTCATGTGCATATCAAAGTGCTGCTGTAAGCAGTGTCCCTCCCCCCACTGCCTTACAGTAGCTCCCAAAGTCTAGTTTTCATCAAAATCATTTGGGGAGCTTATTAAACATTTCTATTTTCTCACCTAATATTGCCCGGATATTTTTGTGAAGGCTAGGGAACTCAGGAATCTTTCATTTTAAAATTCCTGGTTTGTTCTGCTAGAGATGATGGGACCACATTTTGAGAACCGTTTCTTAGTGATCCCCCTTCTCCGTAAAGTTCCAGCTGTAAGGGTTCTAGAGTTGAATGCTAAGGGTTCTAGGGCAGCACTGTCCAATAGAACTTCCTGTGATGATGGAAATGTTCTATGTGGTACTTTGATATGGGAGCCACTAGTCACATGGGACTTACAACGTAGTTAGCAGGGCTGAGGAACTGGATTTCTAATTTCATTTAATTTTAATAAATTTAAATCGCCACATGTGGCTAGTGGCTACTGTATTAGACAGTGCAGTCTAGGGTGCTGTAACCATTTCTGAGATACTGCCCCACATGATTTGGTTGGTCAGGCTGAGCAGACCATCCTGACCTTGATTTTCTAATATTTAAAAGCACGGGGGAATGGAGGGAACATGATTGTCATGCTTGTCTCTGGTAAAATATGAGTGGATTTAGAACTGCTGCCTGAATCATATTAAGGGGCTTTTGCCATGATGTTATATATTTTCCTCACTGTCACACAAGTGTCCCTGGGGGCAGATTATAGTATCTAGCTGTGTGTCTCTCTGTTTTCTAGAGATTGAATGTCTAATCCCAGTTTGATGTCTTTGCCTTGGGAACTAACCTTTTATTTTGGCAACCACATTTTTTTTAGAACAAATATAAAGCCGAAATTCTCAAAAAACTGGAGCATCAGAGATTGATAGAGGCAGAAAGAAAGCGAATCGCTCAGATGCGCCAGCAGCAGCTAGAAACGGAGCAATTCCTGTTTTTTGAAGATCAGCTCAAGAAGCAAGAATTAGCCCGAGGTCAGATGCGAAGCCAGGAAACCCCAGCGCTGTCTGAGCAGATTGATGGGAGTGCTTTGTCCTGCTTTTCCACACACCAGAACAATTCCTTGCTGAATGTGTTTGCTGATCAACCTAATAAAAGTGAAGCAACCAATTACGCTAGCCACTCTCCTCCTGTCAACAGGGCCTTAAAGCCAGCTGCCACTCTAAGCGCTGTTCAAAGTAAGTGAATAAATGTGTCCTTGTGAGATATTAAATCTCTTCTAGTGAAACCATATTTCTGGAACATCTGGGAAGGCTCTCATTTCATTATCAATTGTGGTAGGACCTCTCCACGTGTGTACATGTACACAGAACTAGTCTTTCAGTACCATGTGGCTTTTACTATATGTACCTTAAAATTCAGAAAACATTTCGCTTTGTCCTCTGATCAAGCAGACTCTATAATAAATGGGACTGTATTTAGTCTTGGTATAGAGATTTTAAAAGAATTCCAAGCATTTTTTTCTTTCATGTATTTTAACCAAGAAACGTATGAATCTTAAAGGTAAACACATGAGAAAGATGTTGAAAAACTTGTTTGTCAAGAATTTTGCTCAGCAATTTGAATTTAAATGGTTAGCATTTCCCTGGGCCAAGAGGATCTTGTACACATGGATAGTTAACCTCCAAATGGATTATGTGTTTCTGCCAACAATTAGTGCAGCTTGATTACTGCTATGTCAGTGTTGGCAAGTTTTCAAAATCAAATGTGGAATTTTTCCCAGCAGACACTGTCTGTCAGCTGAGTTTGTTTTTTTCATTTATTTTAAAAGAATTATGAGAGGCAACCATTTTATAAATTCCTCTACTGCTAATTATTTCTGAAAACATCCTTTTACTTGATTATCACCAATTTTCATAAAGATATAAGTAACGTATGGGAAACACAATAAAGAATATTCATCCTATGTCTTATAGGATATATGAGATGTGTTCTATGCAGCCAATGCACTTAATAGTATATCTGCTTTGTGCCAAAGGGAAACTCACACATACTTGTAAATAATTGAGCTGGAGCACAAAGATATAAAGGTGTTTGCACTTTGCCACTTGTTCATAAAATAATTTATATGCAAAGGGTAATTTTACCTTCTTTCTAGTCAACATTTTCTTTTAAGAGTTTTAAACTAACACATGGAAAGTGAAGTATATGATCATTTCAATTTTGATATTTATATTTACTTGCAGTCACTTGCCAAAAACACATTTGAAAAATGAGATGTAATACTTGTTTTTTTTAGCTTCTTCTCCCTTTTCTGTTTCTTAGATCTAGTGGTTGAAGGACTGAGATGTGTAGTTTTATCAAGAGATCTTTGCCACAAATTTCTGCTGCTGGCAGAATCTAATACAGTGAGAGGAATAGAAACCTGTGGAATACTCTGTGGAAAACTGGTATGGTCTTTGTTTCATAACTCTCTGTACAGGATACTGTGAAAAGTACTGACGTCCTCGTGTTAAGCAGAACAGAATAAAAGCATCATTAAAAGTTGTAAACATTATGGAATTAACATGTGTTAATTTTATTGAACTATTGTCATGATTCTTGGAATTATCCTAGAAAATGGATTATAAAATTTCGGGGATGTTATAATAGCTTGTTGTAAAGAATTAAAGTATAGATTAAATCTTTGTTTAAAAAAATGATGGATTACAGGTCTTCAGATTTCTAAGTCAAGTTTTTTGGAAATTGTTAGTTTTTCATACATTCATATAACTACCTCTCCTTGTTTTTATCTGTGGCAGATATCATCTTGCTACCCTTTTGCAGACACATGTGGAATAAACCTAGCATTTTGTTGTTTTCTTTAAGGCAGTAGTTTCAACAAACTGAAATGTTATAGCACAGGCCATATATAAGCATGGGAGATTTTATCAGGAATGTCCGATGACAGACAGTGCCAAAGTAGAAGGAAATAAAAGAGAGACGATGCATTTAATTTCCCACTTGTGAGAAAAACGAGTAATGTTTCTTTAGAAGTGCCGTTTCATAGTCTCTTTTGGGCATCAGTCTATATTTCTAGGTCCAGGCACATTTTCAGTCCTAACCATTTAGCTTGGGAACTGTTGTTTTATTGAAAACATAATATGTTTTATTACACACACGTTCTCCTCCTGTATTCCAGTGTTGCGTCATCACTTTTCCTCCAGGAGAGAGGAAGCGTAGATGACAAGCACAGGAAAATGACCTGTTATTTCCTCCCCACAGCCACCTTATTTATCAAGGGGGCAATGTGCTATGAATGCTTCCTTCCAAGGACCATGTGTTGACCTTAGTTTAATTCCTTCTTCCCTCCATCCCTTCCTCCCTTCCTTCCTGCTTTCCTTCCTTCATCAGACAAACATTTACTGAGCCCCTATATGTGCCAGACACTGTGCTAGGTGTTGGCTTTCAGTAGCCTACAACAGCCACAGTCTTTGCCACATGGCCTATACACAATGTTTGTAATGAACCAGACGGATGATTAATTAGAAATGGGGCTGGGTGCTCTCAATGGAAGTGCAGGGTATCGTGGGAATGTGTAACTAGGAAACTTACCTTGTCTGGGAGGGTCAAGAAGGGCTTCTCTGAGAAGTGATGTTTACACTAGGCCTGAAGAATGCATCAAGTTAGCCTGGAGGAGGGGATGGGATGGAGGGAAGAGTTGTAATGAAGGCCAAAGGAAGAGTGCCCAGTTTGCAGGAAAGCCCTGAGGCTAGAGAGGAGTCTTAGGGCTTCTAAGCCCTAAGAGGATGTGCTGTGGAGGGATGGACAGCTTCTCACAGCACAAATATCTCTTACCTAAGGACCCTTCCATCACTTCACTACTTTATCTTTTCAGCTCTTTTACCTGAGGGGGGTAATTTATTTTTCCTTTCTCTTGATCTAATTGCAAATTACCTTAATTATGGAAAACTCCAGTGAGTCCCCTATGGTAGAAGAAAGTCTCAAGTCTTGAAGCGAAAATACATATAATTAATAAAATAAAAACAAGATCATTAACCTCTACAAACTTTAGAAATATCTTTCAGTAACACCACAGAATTATTTAACTAGGAACTCCCACTTCAAATAAACCTGCTATTATTTTATTCTGATTTTTCCATTACAGAGGTAATATATCAAACATTATTTGTTAACTAAACTTCCATGGGCTAGTCTGGGATGCTAATTTCTATTTATTGTACTTTTTTTTTTTTCATTGTGAAAATGGGTTTCAAGTTCCAAACAACTGACTGAGATTTTTGACAAATAATCTATCTTCCGGTTTGAGACTTCGTTTCTGCATTGTGATGGGGGGTGAGAGGGTGATAATGCAAGTAATGGGACTCTGTAGTCTTGGAGCAAAATATTGCCCTTCCTATTTAGGACTTTTTTTTCCCTTTTCTGTCAGATGTTTTTCTCCTCTGTCAGATTATTCTCTTTGCTAATTGTTTTTTAGACACATAATGAATTTACTATTACCCACGTAATTGTGCCAAAGCAGTCTGCAGGACCAGACTATTGTGACGTGGAGAATGTAGAAGAATTATTCAGTGTTCAAGATCAACATGATCTCCTCACTCTGGGTTGGATCCATGTACGTTTGACCCTTTGGGTCTCAGGTTTTGTTTTCGTTTTTGTTTTTTGGTATGTGGTGTGCCGTTTTCCTCCCTGAGGAAATTCAGTTTAATTTAAATAGTTTCGTTTCCGTTTTTTCAAGTATAATGTCATCATATTAAAGCATTTTCTTCAATGGTAGGTCATGTCTAAATCTGTCAAATCTGAATTTGTAGAGAGCTCTATTATACTTTTTTCTACTATGCAAAGTTAGAAGAAGGAGAGACATGGAAATTAGTGACTTGTTTTAATGATTTTACATAGTGTAATGATGGCCTAGTCACATTTTTAACTAATTTGACTATACAGTTATTAATGTTCTCTCTTTTTTTTTTTTATGAGATTCTTTTATGAAAACTTTGGAAAATGTTTCTTTTAAACCAGTGTTTGTACATATCAGATAGGGACCATACACTCCACTGTACCTTCTCTGTAGGCTGAGGATGAACAGCCACGGTGTAGGACTAAATGGATGAAGTCAAAAATATTGGGTTCCAACATTTACCAGGAGCAAGAAAGGGCTTAGGAATTAAAATACATGAGTTGAAATCTCAGCTCTGCTAAGAATTCATTACAGGAATATTGGCAAGTTATTTAAGCAATCTGAGCATCAGCTTTATATTCGTAAAACAGGGATCATAATAATTGACTTCAGGTGATGGCGAATGTTAAAATTTCTTAGCACATTTTTCTAGGGACTCAGAATATTGTGGCTGTTGATTTTGGTAGATAATGTTCAATTTTTCCTATCCTTGGTTTAAGCTATCCGGGGGACATTTTTTCATGCAGTCTCACACATCTGGGCTGGGGGGTAGGGACAAATCGTCCCACTGTCATGAGATGCTGGCCAAGGTTTCCAGGACACATCCTGGGGACCTTCAAAAACCCCTGAAGAATGATAAGTGATCATTTTTTATTTTACTTGTTTTATAGAGAAGTACCGAGTAAGGGCAGGACACACATCCACACCCACCCCTACACACACACACACACACACACACACACACACAATCACCAAGTGCAAGTGTTTGGTGTTCTGTGATTTAGGAGGGTAAAGGAAACTTCGCTCCCAGCTTTACCTGTAAATTGCCATGTGCCCTTGGTCAGGACTGCTAACCTCCTTGTTTCTAGGTTCCCTCATTGACCAAGTGAGGCTAATGCAAACCTTCTCTCCCTCACCAGATTTGTGTGAGCTGTAAACAAGATACCAGGTTTGAAAGCCTTTTGAAAAGTATAAACTGCCTCTCAAATACAAGAAATTGTTTATAATGAAGAGTTTGCAAAACTTTCCATATGTCTATTTGTTTTACTTAACAGTAAGTAATGTGCCTTACTGTTTGCTTAGAAGTTGCTGACTTTTAAAAGCCTTATTTAGTTTAACCTGATTTTTTGTAACAAGAATGCATTTTAAAGCAAATTAAAAAAAAATGTAGCAAGGAAATTGTAACATAAACTTAGAAAGGACTGACAATTTGTTAAATTCACTTATATTGAAAAGTCAGTTAGTTTATCTTACAGGACATTTCCCAAATTAGAAATAAAAGTTTTCCCTTATGAACTGTGTACAAAATATATGCAATAATGAAGTTAAATCATTTAAATAATGAATTTGGTATAATTCTAGACGTCCGGGATTTTGCTTTTTGTTTATCTCATCATAGCAAATTGTGGTTCAACGAAAGCACTAGAATGTTGTATGCTTAAACTTCAGTGGTTGTAATGACTTTTCGTGATGATTTTTATTGGCATAATAATAGCAACAAATTCCAGAGCTAACTTTTTTCAGATATAAATTAGTCATAGGAAAGAAGGGCCGAATCAGAATCAGACAGATCTGGATTTGAGTTTAGACTTCTCAGCTTAACTCACTCTATGACTCTTCTAGTTAGCTCAGTTTCCTCATCTGCAAAATGAGGATAATAATAGCACTTATCTTGTTATAAGAATTAATGAGATCATTCATGGGAAGTGATTAGTTCAGTGCCTGACACCTGATTCAATTTCAGTAAATGACATCTGCTATCATCATCCTCCTCCTCATCATCATTTTTATTTCCACAGAGGAGGTGGGTGGGGAAAGCACCATTCTCCCATGGGAGACTTGTCCTCATGGAGTAGAACTGATTCCCCTTGGCAGAAATGAAGGGCTCAGAATGTCTTCTGATGTGCATTTAGCCTGGAAAGAAATTGATGGGCAGGCTGATTTATTATTTGACAATCTGCTGCCACGTCCACAACACTAAACTTCCTTTGGACACTTCTGACATTCTCAGCAAGACATAGAGGGCTCTATGTACTAAGAGGAGGTTTTCATTGACTCAGATAACAGTCAGAACCTCCCACTCATGCTTTCACTAAAGATTTGGGTTTTAGAAATTAGGATAATTTCCATTCCTCAGTTGATCTACATCTCTGCAGATCAAGAGTCATTTTTTCCTTTCAGAACCTTTATCTTTCTGTAAATAGATATTAACAAATTTTATCTTCATTCTAGTAAATAAGATAGAAAGGAGTTTTAAAATCTTAACATTTCTTCAACAGACCATAGTTATGTGTGAAGGCATGAAGATATTTCTATGGGCATGTGCCCTTCAGTTAATAATGACAACATTAAAATAACAACAGAAATAACACAGCAGTACTAACAGCTAACGGTTTTAATTCCTTTTTATGTGCTAGGCACTGTGCTAAGAATTTTACATGGATTGTCTCATTTAATTTTCATAACAATCCCATGAAGAAAATAATTATCCATATTTTACAGTTGTTGAAATTGGCATGAGGAGGTTAGAAAATCTTCAGTGTCATAAAGCTAGTGAGTGACAGAGCCAGGGCCCAGACAGTGCATGAAAAAGACCTTGATTTCATGATTTAAATAGTCACATTCCTTTTTCAAGGGTAATCGGAGTTGACTGTGAATTTTAAAATCATTAGGGGTGCATGTATTTTTCGTATTTAACTATGAACCTCTGATTTGTCCCTCATAAATACAAGTTTGTATAGAGCCAAGAACCGGGAAGTTATTTTTTTTTTAATTTATAGTTTCTTCCTTTTCATCACAAGGGTATTTATTTGCTTTTCATGGTATGTCCCAAACACCTTCAGTAACTTGGAGAGTTTGATTCTCTCATTTGTAGGGAATGGAGATCCACAAAAGGATACACAGCAGCAGTGGTAAATTTGGTTAAAACTTTCCTTTGCATCCACAGTTTTGTATAAAATATCTCAGGATTTCCAGTCACAGCTCTGCTCCTGACCAGCTGTGTGCCCACGGGCAAGTTACTTAAAGGAGCCTCAGGATCCTAGTATGTAAAATGAAGATAATGATATAAGTATCTCCTAGATGAGTTGTGACGATTAAATGAGAATCAGTTTAAAACCTCTGGCAAATTAATCTCCAGTTCTGTCTTTCCCAATACACAGAAAGGACATAAACACTCCCAAGAACCTCTTCCCAAAGTCGTAGTTATTCCAAAGATGCAAAAAGGGAAGGAGTATGTCATCAGCAAGACATTTAAAAATTTTTGTATTAATGATGGTAAAAAAAGAAAAGAAAAAGCAAATAACTAGAGTTTTCTCTTAGAATGGGCTGTGTCCTTGGTTAAGACTCATCTACTCCAATAAGATCATCTGTCCTCTTTTCTTTTCATAGACACATCCAACCCAAACTGCGTTCTTGTCCAGTGTTGATCTTCACACTCACTGTTCCTATCAGCTCATGTTGCCGGAGGCGATTGCCATTGTGTGTTCACCAAAGCATAAAGAGTAAGTGTAAATATTGAAGGAAGGCAAGTAAGGGTGCGAATGGGGCTGCTGCATTCCAGTGTGTCCACGCACCAGGTTGTGGCACTTAGGTACTAGGCAGACATACCGTGCTCTTGGGAAAAAGAGGGTGGTGACAGCCGGCTCCCGTGTACCTGTAGCTTTGCAGTATTGCTTTTTAAGACCTGTTCAGTGGTCGAATTTCGGGTTCTCTTTCTTCAGTTAAAATGACCTTGAAGGATGAACTGGATGTTATTCCAGTTTGCCATTTGAGATCTTAGTTCTACTGCATTATTTCCTACTATAGGCTAATTTCCAGCCTTAGCTCGATTACCTCCAGTACCTTTCTAGGTTTGGAACACAATGATTATTGTAGAGTGATTGTAAGCAGAGGAGTCTAAACCTATATTGGAATCCTGTCTTCACCCTCAAGTGGTGTGTTTAGCAGGATACCTGACTACTGTGAGGCTCAGCCTCTTCATCCCTGATACCTGCCCATCACCAATTGATGTGAGGATGAAACTAGAAGATAATCTTTGTAAAGGGCTTCGCATAGTACCTGGCACTACAGCCAGCTCTCCATAAATATTTGCTGTTGCTGTCACCACTATTAGCATTACTAGAAAAATTAGAAATATCTTCAACCTGTAATTTCCTCCATGGGGCCTCTGCTTTGCCTGTGTGGTCTCTTCCCTTCAGGTGCTTGGAACAGCACTGGTCTCTCTATCATCTCACTCTGCTAGGCCAGTCATTGCAAGACTGGTTCAAAAAACCACTGCAGAATTCCTAGTTATTATGGCTTCTTCATCCATCCCATTTGAGGAATATGTATGCTTGTGTCATTCAAATAAAGCATCTGGAAAGCCAAAATGATTCTTAATTGTGTACCTTTATTTCCCCCTGAAACTTAGCACTGGCATCTTCAGGCTTACCAATGCCGGCATGCTTGAGGTCTCCGCTTGTAAAAAGAAGGGCTTTCATCCACACACCAAGGACCCCAAGCTGTTCAGCGTGAGTAGACGGTGTTGGTTGTTCTTTGCAGATCTTTATTTTTTTACCTCCTCTTCCCCGCCCCCGGCAGTATAATAAGGGATAAAACATTGTACTGTTTAGTTTGGAGTTTTATTACCCAGAAAATTAATCAATCTTTGTAATTCTGATTTCTTCTCACTATTATTTTATTTACAAGGGAATGCCAGTATTTCTCTAGGAGAGTCAACTATGCCTTAAGTTATTTTTCTATTTATGTTATCTGTGTGATACTTAAATATAATTTTCTTCAGATTCCAAGTAAGCAAACAGTTATTAAAGAAAATGTCTTTACATGTCTCATGAATGATTCCCACTTGATGTGGCCACATTCATTTTTTAACAGTGATTCAATGAAAACTGTAATCATACTTCTGAATTAGCTTTGTATAGCCCAAAAGAAACAGTATTTGACTACATCTTTTCTTTCTAACTACTTCCTTGGTAGTTTTCTGGCTGTAACATCTGAGAGACATTATTTTGAAGTTAATATGTGTTTAAAATGAAAATTACTTGGCAATCTCTGTAAATACTTTCTTGTTGAAAATGAATGAACATGATTTTATTTGTTCTGATTGGAAGTATTTTTAAAATTAGATGTATTTTAAAATTAGAAAATTTATGTTCTCCCCCTAAAGAGAATCGAGTAAAACATTATGATGTAAAGCTAATTTTTTCTTTCCTAGATATGCAAACATGTATTGGTAAAAGACATAAAAATAATCGTGCTGGATCTGAGGTGATGTGTTCTGAAGATTAACACTGACTGTCAACACCAGACACCTACTCATGGATGTGTGGTTGCTGGATTTTCTTAAAATGTTTCCAGAAACGACTGATATTTTATATTTATACACTTTAGATCTGAAAGTTTGATATTTATTGCTCTTGCACATTTTGAAGTTTTTCTTTTGCGTTGCTCTGTCTCAAGAGTGGTCACAATGGTGTTAAATCAATACCTATAAATGTACCCAAATATTATGACCAGATAATAAATTGTGCTGCAAACAACATGACTGGTATTTATAGAGGCCTCTGTGTATGTTTCCAGGGCTTTAGATGTTTTGCTGTATTTTTTCCTCATCCTATAAAACATAATTCTAAGCAAGAAATTCTGAGCACCAGGTGGTCTCCAAGACAGGCCATCTGTTTCTGCAGCCTCTCCATGTGGTAAAAGATGAGCAGTTTCCACATGTAAGAAGAAACGTGGCTGTAGATAGAAAACCCCATCCTGTGTTTTCAATGTCATCAAGTCCCAAGCTCAGAGATGCATCTGCAGTGAATCTTAGTGTAGGATACAAGAACAGTGAGCATCTACTCGGGGGTCAGGTGTCAGAGGGTTTGGAGGAGCAGGCAATTCATTAATTTAATTTAGAGGATTAAAAGTAGAGATGCTTGAGAGAGGAATTAAAAAGACTCAGATAAAAGTGTAAAGACTGTTACTATGAAAGTCAACAGGGGTGACAAGGAGAAGAAATGAGGTATAGGAAATAACTGGTAGTTCTCAGCCCAAAAGAATAATTAAGAAAATAATTTGGGAAGTGCACTTATAATTTTAAGTGTCTGTATATAAATCAATGTGCAAGGCATAGGAAGAAAATTACATTTAAACTGGGGCAACAAACATACAATGTTATGGTATTACAAATGGCTTGGAGTGGGATTCGTGACTGGTACCCAGATAATAAAAGCATTTACCTGGATCAAAATATATAGATTAAATAACAGGTGTGGAAGACTTATGTACTATGTTGGCAAGTTGAATTGGTGGAAATATTGTGAAGAAAATTTAGCCGCAAATGTCAGGAGGGAAAGGATGAAATGATATTGTTGAAGGGACAAAGTCCAGCCATTGCAGCTGGAAGGAGATGGATGCTTCCTTCCGACAATCTACACAAGACTGACAGCAAGGCACGTGAAACAATGATGGGGCTTCAAACCATCACATGAACAAGTGAACGTCATGTTTAGCTAAAAGCAAATCATGATAAACCCTGGACTTGCCTAACTGATTGCTGAATTTCTCTGTAGGGGATTTAAATGTTAACCAATAAAGAAAGACGGATGTTGAATTGACAGAAACTTTGGAGAAAAATGAATACATTGAGAGGGATCTGTAAGGGAATTGTTTTGGGAATATGACATTTCCAATGACCCTATCGGGGGTACTTTAAAAGAGACTAATGACTGAAATGTGTAGGGAAGTCCCTAAGAAATCAAATGCATGGTATGTCACCCTAGACGTTCCCAGTGAGGTGAGCACGGGATGGCAATAGAGAAACCAGCCTGGAAACTCAAACAAACTCATAGCTCTGCCTAGATTTCAAAGGAGCCTGTGGGAAAGATGGAACGCGGGCACTGAGCCCAAGAACAATTCTGAAAAGACAGATAAAAATTGGCAACCAAGAAAACAACACAGGATTGACTAGGAATGGCCAAATAACAAAACTAGAACAAGTTAGTAATGAATTTGATGTCCATGGACTCGGGGAGTAGAGGGCTTCCCAAGGGGTGTTTGGGCAAGCATGTGTTTGTAGAGTATTAGGAGAAGTAACGCGGAAACAGGTTGTGATTGGCTAGGGGTGTTTCCTGTCATACTTCAGGGTCTTACCTTACTCTAGCCCACCTTTCTTCTCTCCTGCCAACGTTTGAATTTCCTTCTCCAGCCATTTTTTTTCCCCCTGGATCTGCAGTTTTTTCCCTGATGGGGTCAAACTAACCTCACCTAAGCTTCTCTATTCCCAATGTCTTGTATGCCAACCACAACCTTCCCAGACTGTGCTTTTCTCCTGGCATTATATCTGAATTTCCTAAACAACCTAGCATCTAATTTTTAGCTCATATTTTTTAGCTCATATTATATCATGATATCTGTAGTCCAAGGAGGAGTGTTCCCTATAATCTATGTGTGGATGAGATAACATTCCTCCCCCATTAGTCTGTTCTCTAATACTGGCATCCTGTCACGCCGATTCTGCTTTAGTTCTTAGTTATGAATAACCTGTGGGCAGCTCAGTGGCTTGTTTCTGCCTTATGACAGCTCGTAAGTTTGGAAAGTTTAGATCTCAGACTCTGGTCGTAGAGCTTGGCTTGCCCTATGCATGAGGACTTGTGTCTACAGCCACCACCAGCTAAGGGCAAATTAATTCAGCAAGGCTGCCTCCACAGACAACGGACTCTTTCCTGAGTGATGCTGTCCCCAACTTCTTGGCATCTTAGGGCACCATGATATTCTGACATACTTGACCAAAAGAAAGGATTATATAATTTATTCAAGTAAAAATGACTATTGGGACTAGGGATTGTTGAGAAATGAGATCATCAGTATAGAAATCGAAGTTACAGCAGGAGACCATGAAAATGTAAAATGAGAGGAATCTGATGAAAAAACTGTAGCTATTAAATGGTCCCTAGATTTAGAAAGAGCTCAATTGAAAGCCAAGAACATTTACTTTCTTAGATTTCTGGAAAGAATAGAAAGAGCAGCTATGAGTATCCAAACCAGTTATATCCCTTCTGAATAGCAAATTAGAAAAGAACCCATTTTTTGGTCTCTAAAAAGATACATTGTATTCACTAAAGGAGTGGGGCATTCTTGGCACTTTTATTTCCCTGGAGGGAGAAGCAAAACCTCAAGTCTGAGGTGAAGATTGAAAAATTGTTCATGAAGTGGATGTGGTTTTCTTATTGATAATTACAAACCCAATTTCAGACTTCCCAGAAGGACCATGTCACAGAGCTGAAGAACTCTGGGAAGCAGCAAACAGTGCCATGCCTTTGCCTAGCAGAATGAGTCCCTGAGGCTCTGTGTCCGAAAGAAGAACCATCAGAAATAAAGTCACACCAATGAGAGATGGGCTGGCCAGGAGGTAGAGCCCGTGTGAGCCTCCCTGGAGGTCCGTGGGTGTGCCTCCATGGGTGAACGTGTGCATGTGTGTTCGTGGGTGAGTGCATGAGCGCCTGTGTTCCTCGGGTGAGCTTTCATAGTAGGCTATGCAGCTCCCTCTTTTGAATATGAATCAATTCCAGAGCCCCATTTGCCACCGTTTTACCTCCCAAGGCAAAATGGTTCATTTCTTTTCAGATTTGTGTTTCGGTAGTTATGGGCCGAATTGTGTCCTCCCACAAATTCAGCAATAAAATCTTTTATGTATCAAAAACTTTTTTCCAGGGAAATACATTATTTTTAATTGTTTTATTTAAAAAAAAAAAACTTACTGAGGTGAAGTTCACATAACATAAAATTAACTATTTTAAAGTGAAAAATTTAGTGACATTTAGTACATTCACAATGTTGTATAGACACCACCACAGTCTAGTTCCGAAGCATGTCCATCACTCCGGCGTGAAACCCCTGACCCATTAAGCCATTTCTCCCTATTCCCTGCCTTCAGCGCCTGGCAACCAGTTCGCATTGTTGTATGATGTATCAATATTTCATTCCTTTTCATAGCTCACTAATGTTCCATTGTATGTAGATACACAATTTATTCATCAAATAATTGAGTTTTGGCCTGTT
>NW_011888849.1:4247340-4253668 GCF_000151845.1 Pteropus vampyrus | reverse complement strand
AAAATGACATGAGGAATTTAACCTGCAAGACGAAACACTTGGAATGACAAATGAATTTGAGATACCAAATTTCTCACTCAAATTCTCCTTAATTGCTTATAATTGGTGTCTGATTTCAAGACAGACATTTCACAGAGAAAATGTTTTAAACTCCACTTTGGAAAAATCACTGATCTCGGAAGCTAAGCAAAGTCTGGCCTGGTTAGTCCTCGGATGGGAGACCACCTAGGAAGACCAGGTACGGTAGGCATTAAAAAAAAAAAAGAAAGAAAGAAAGCTAATACTTTGGAAAATCATAGGCAAGTCACAATCACACTTTAGTCTACGTGTGGTCAAATTCTTTGGGGTTCTCTTTTTGGTTCTGGATCTGCAACACAGCCCCCCATCTCTGGGCTTCTTTGCCTAGAGCACGGTCCAAGTTGTTCCTGCGTCCTCTACCCCAATCTCAACCCTATTGCTTCCTCCTCCCTTTCCCTAGTTAACTCTTACTCTTTAAGCCTCTACTTAAGCACTACCCTCTTAGGGAGCCCTCTTCTGGGTACGTAAGAGCTGGTGTTCCATATATTACACTTTTATAATACCTACAAGACACTCTCGCTACTGTTTAATGTCCATCTTACTCACTAGACTTTAAGTTCAACCAAGGCAGAAACCTGCTTGGTTCTCTTCATGTCATTCACACCTAGGCTTATCCTAGCTCATAGTAAGTGCTCTTCAAACAGTACTTGAATTGACTTGGTTTTCCCAGGAATAAACATTATTTAAACATCTGGTTTTCGTATTCTGATGTGGAAGAACCATGTCCCATTCCATCCCCGCACCCCTCTCCCCTTTTTTGGTCATATCTTTTTGAAGAAGCTTAGTTTGCAGCAATGGCTTCTGGTCAAACTGTGAGCTGTGTTGGCAGATAGCCTCCTCCCTCCCTACGACTGGAAATTCTCCAGGCTTTTCTGTGTCGTAAATCTTACTAAAGAGATTCAGGTTCAGCTTGACTGCACAAATGATGCTGCACTGGCAACAGAGAGTCATCCACCTTTTAAAAAATAAATAATGCTTCCTCCCACTCGCCTGCGCACAACGGAGGCTGCGTGATGTGGATCAATGTTATTAGAAACCCATGTCATCTTCCTGGGTTGCATATGTCTGTCGTGGGAAAGTGGATAGTCATAGAAGGAAGATGTTAGAATCTGGTTTGCTACTGTTAAGGGCTAGAAAAGGATTCAGGAGGCAGCCAAACCGATTATGTGGCTGGTTGTATCTCCTGGAGACTGACAGGAGGCTCGTCAATGAGACTCTGCCACTCCTCCAGCTCTTCACGGCACTGGACATCTTTTGGAATCAAGGGGAGGAGTTATTGATCTATTACTGGGATGAGGTGCCTAGGAACTGCAGCTGGGTGCTCACAAGGTAGGAACAGTTCACTAAGGCACATTCAATGAGTGTTTTGGATTTTCTGATTTTTTTTTTCCTTTGGCCACGCCTGTTTCGGATTCTTTGAAACTATGCCAAGCACTCATTCTTTTACCAGGGAACTTACGCCCTCTAGTGGTAAATGCGAAATATGACAGTACACATACTTGAATGACTTTATGTAAACCCAGTAGTGATGACAAGAATAATTGTTGCTTTTTTGCCTAAATTATGAAAGTGATGTGTTGCAACTGTATATACACACTAATCCTTAAGTTTAAGTCTAGTGGGTATGAAGCTCAATTGCCTGAGTAAGCATAAATTTGCAACCGGAAAATTTCCCTCAATCATAGCATGTTGTAGTGGTTGTTACAGTAGTTCCCAAATTTTGATGTGAAAAAGATTCGCCAGAGAAATCTGATTAAAATTTAAGTTCCCAGCCTCAGCTGCAGAAGTTCTAGCTCAGCAGGCTTTGGATGTGGCCCAGGAACCTGCCTATTTAAAATGAGCCTCTGATGAAGTTGACATGTTTTTCGAGAAAATGCTAGCCTAATGGCCAAGAGTGTGGATTGAGAAGCAAGAACGAGTCCCACCTCAGCAACAGTGTGACAGGGGTCATATTTCATAACCACTCATAGACTCAGTTGCTCCATCTGTAGAAAGACACTAAGGATACCAAACTCCATAGGGCTGTTGTAGGATAAAATGAAATCCTGATATAAAGGGCTTCGTACAGGGTCTGGTAGCCAGCACATGCCAGCTCTTATTATTTATAGTACTAATCCGAATTTGCTCAAGCCGCAAGGCCAGAGAAAGCTTGGATTTTCTGGACTGAATAGGCATTAAATCTTAAGCTTCAAGATCTCTGCATGAGATGCTGCCAAGGACAACCAGTGGCTGCTGACCCCACATGGGAGGACCAGCAGCTCCGAGCTGGGATGCTGCCAACAATGCTAAACAGCCTGGATTGAAAAGCACGTTGAGTAAGACCTTTAAGGACAGGGAGGGTGTTTTTATACCTCTGCACCTCTCAGGCCAGACGGGTAAGGGAAAAATTGAAGTTGGCAGCTCCTCTGTATAATGGTATTAAGGGAACAACTTCTGTTTCCTCATCTGTAAAAATGGGCACAATAATACTATTTTCCTCATATAGTTCTGAAGAACAAATAAGGAAGGTTATGTATAAAATCCTTAGCATGATGATTGACACCAGTTGTCCTTGGAAAGTATTATCTGTATCATCCCTTCTGGTGTGAATATATCTGTAGCATCCTGCTCAGAGACAGATATTGATCAGGAGGAGGGAAGGAAATGTCCCAGATGTGTAATGAGATTTTAGAGCAGTGTTTCTTAATGTTTTTTAAAAATTTTGTTTCCCCTGATAAACTTAAAAGTCATACGTTCTCTTAATATATATTTATTAAGTATGATATGTTAGACATATTAAAAGTCATGTATATGTATAGATATATGTATATATATGTATGTACGCATGCACGCACACACTCACACACACGCACATCTACCCGTTAGGCTACCAGTACTGAGATTATAAGAGAGCAAAGTAACATAATGACTCAGCAAGTTGTGAAATCGGTGTGGATTATTTTATCGATATACTTTAATTCATGTTTATATTTATCTTCTGTGTGTTTTCAAATTATTCCCACTGACAGCATTTAGTTGGAACTTCCCATATGAATATGATTCTACCCTTTCCTGGGACTCATACACGTCTTAGGTGTGTCATGTCCTTGGCTGCATCACTAGAGGGAGCCACTCTGTAACTGGTAAAGTCAACCTAACAGAAATGCGTGACAGCTGGGTGCTGATCGGAGGCCGAGGCTACAGGTTACAGGTCATATATTTCAGATTTATTAAAAAACACATAGGCAACGAGTCAGAGCGTTGGCCAGGAATGATTTGGAAAATAATTGAAAGCATTATTCCACAAAACATTCACAGTTGTGTGCTAGAGACCGAGAGCAGGGAAGTGTTTTAGAAGCACTTGCGGTGGACAATGGATGGCCCGGCTTCATCG
Source organism: Pteropus vampyrus (assembly GCF_000151845.1). Classification (NCBI taxonomy): domain Eukaryota; kingdom Metazoa; phylum Chordata; class Mammalia; order Chiroptera; family Pteropodidae; genus Pteropus; species Pteropus vampyrus. The sequence continues at coordinate 4,250,217 of NW_011888849.1, read as the reverse complement.
TACTCCTGTTTGCTGATCCACATCTGCTGGAAGGTGGACAGAGAGGCCAGGATGGAGCCGCCGATCCAGACAGAGTATTTGCGCTCTGGAGGGGCAATAATCTGTTGGTCAGGATGAGAAAGAAGGGCCATTAATGCACTAGGGCAGGGCCTGGATGTCCTACCGTGGTCCAGATTTCATGAACCTGGCTGAAGTTTCCTAAACATCAGGGACAGTATGGGCTGTCAGGTGTCTAACTGTAACTCTAACCTCAATCATAACCCAAAGATGTGTGAATAGCTTCTGGATTTAGAGATTCTTCAGTGAGCACATTTGTTTTACTGGCTTCCTTTGCACAGTCTACCCAAAGCATCCTTAACACCTCTATCGCATTCAGCCTACTATTGGACAGACTGAAAGTTGGCCCCAAATCCTATGTGGCCTCCGCTTAAGAGCCCTGACAATGTCTCTGATTTCCATAGGCTGTGCCTCAGAACTCTACACTTTCTGTAAGTTTCTATACTTTCCATAGAAACAACCACCAGCATCTTCAATGAGAAATTTTGATTGTGCCAGAACTTACTCTACAAGTTTCTTCCACCCGATTAAGTCTAATGAGTTGCACCGTTTAACACTGAGGGGCTCAGGGTCCCTTGTTGGGGGGCCCATTCCCTGGGCTGGGTCCTGATTCAGCTGTCCTGGTTGGCCTTACCTACTGCACAGGCCTGAGGCCTGACCTGCAAGGGCATGCTAATATTTCTTAGATAAATGGATAATTTAGGCCCACAGAGGAATGAATCAGGCCAGGGGTCTCATCTAGCTGCAGCAGCCCCCAAATCACCACAGTTGAGCAATTTCGAATTCCCTTCCACACTTGGATATTTGTGTAGAAGTGAGTATGGACATTTCGGCCAAAAGACAAGTTGTTTTTTTAAAACGTCTTGGTGAAAGGGTTTAATTTTTGTTTATCCCCTAAGCTCTGGTTGGACATTTATTTTTAATGCAAGAAGTTTACATTTACCGAGCACTTACTATGCTCCAGGCAATATGCTAAGCATTTGTACTAACATGTATTATCTCATAGCCACTTCTAAGAGTAAGTATTAAATTACTCTCATATTATTGGGGAGATGAGTGAAGAAAGGGAAGGGCTTAAAAAAGTACAAATTGGTAGTTACAAAATAGTCAAGGGGATGTAGAGTACGGCATAGGGAATATAATCAATAATATTGTAATCACTATGTACGGTGCCAGGTAGGTACTGGGTGGAGGTGGCGCACGGGGATCACTTCGTAAATTATATAAATGTTATATATGTCTAACCACTCTGCTGTACACCTGAAGCTGATATAAAATAATACTGAATGTCAATTGTAACTGAAAATAAATAAATAAATGCTCCCATACCGCATATGAGGAAACAGAGATCGAGAAGGTCTAAGTACCTGGCCTACCTCGCACGGGTTCTGTACACATCAGACCCAATATTCAAACCCAGACCTTCCCCAGGTGTTCGTTTTAGTTTTCTGTTTCGTTTTCTTATGTTTTAGCAGTAACTTTTCTATCTGGGGATAATTTTAGATTTACAGAACAGTTGTAGAGATAGTACAGACAGTTCTCGTAGACCCCTCATCCAGCGTTGGTTTCCTCTAACGTCATCATCTTACGGTCCCAGGTTTTTAAAGGTTTTCTCTCACCACACTGGAGCCCAAAGTTCCCCATTCATTTCTATTCAGGAAACCAAGTTTGAAGAACTAGGAACTACCCAGCTTGCTACAGCCTCTCCCTGTAATACACCCCCGACTTAGACTGGCTTTGTCAGTGAGCCCAGCAGCTGGTTTCATCTTCCTTCAGTGTGGGAGGAAGAGGGGGTAAGAGCAGATCACAGGGGCATCCAAGAAGTGAGAGTCCTCAGAAAACTCTCTCCTCTCATCCTGCAGCGTTTTAGAGCCTGTACTACAGAGAGACAGCATGCTTCAGTCTAGCAGTCATTTAGGTGACCTGCATACCCTTTCCAAAAAAAAGAGAAGGGAGTACAGATAACAGAGACCTTGTTTCAATATTTGTGAACTGCACCTAGACTGCCTTTTCTCCTGCTTCCTGTGACAGGGGTCAGAGGGCCCCAGCGTGGCCTTCTGATTTCACAGAGCGATAATAACTTTTGAGAAGTCACCAGTCACATGTAAAGTTGCCTCCAAAGAACCTCCTCCATTTAATCTCAGAGTTCTTTGACTGGGACTCAAAACTCACACTATACAGGGGTCCTGGGTGGCTCAGGGACTGAGCTTGGTCCTCCTGGAATCATTCTGTGCTTTTGAGCACCTACATCAAAAGGTGTGCCAGACAGAGATGAAGATAAATTCTCATTCCTGGCCACTGAGCTATGATCACGTATAGTAGTGGAAGAAGAGTATGCACTATTATATCTACAGGGTTTAAACCTCATCAGAAATATGTTTGGCTCATCTGTAATTTCTTTACGTTCTACACGTTCAAAGCACTATTTTTGTGATAAAGAAGAAGAGGAACAGAATGTGTATTTTAAAAAGAGATGGGCACCTGGGCCGCTCTGTTGACCTCTATCGAAGCTGCTGAAAATAGCTGATAGACAAGGATAATTATAAATTAAATATTGTACAAACTAATTCAGCTTCTCTTATGACGTAGATTAATTTATATCCTGTAAAGTATGGAATTTCTGGACTTGTACACACTGCCTATCCTTAGAACCTGTGAGCACATGTGACCCAGACGTGGCCTCTGAAGAGTCCTTCAAGCCTGGTGATAGGTTTGGCACACCAGCAGCTAGTCATAGGGTGTGTCATGAAACTGTACCTTGATCTTCATGGTGCTGGGTGCTAGGGCCGTGATCTCCTTCTGCATGCGGTCGGCAATGCC
>NW_011888849.1:4238337-4246635 GCF_000151845.1 Pteropus vampyrus | reverse complement strand
ATAATAATAATAAAATACCTAATAATTATTGAGTGCTCATTTTGGCCAGGCACTGGGCTAAGTGCTCCATACTTATCTCATGTAATTCTCACAGCCACTCTATGAGAGAGGTACTATTATGATCTTCATTTTATAGATGAAGACACTGAGGCTTAGGAGGTTGAGTGACTTTCCCAAGATCACGAAAATAGAACTAAGACTCAAACCCAGGCTCACCTGTCCCGGAGCCTACACTCTGTAAACAACTACGCTAACCGTTCTCCAAAGATCAGTGCTAATACAGAAACAGGCTCTTCCATTTTTCTCTTTCCCTACTATTCCCAAAATCAGCATTCAGCACACCCTTCCTGTCCATCCAGTGGCTCCACTGTGTCCTAAGCACAGAGAATGCTTGATTATTCCACCATTCACCAAACACCAAGAATGCTTCTGGCTGTAACCTAAACATTTGGACGATACAAAACCGGTGAGCAGAGAGCATGCAGCTAGGGCCAAGGGCACTGAAGAAATCCCAACAAAATAGTGTTTTCTTAGAACAAAAACTTCTTTCCTGGCACCTTAAGTCTTCTCATTTTTAAGATGTGACATCTTTTCTCTTGCCCTGGTTTAGAAATGTGTTTGGCCTTGTGGCCTCTTCGCATGTCCCCACATGCAGAAGGGTGCTGGTGGCCAAGGGTTGGCTAGAGAGGGGAGGATAGGGAGCTCTCCCCTTCCCAGGGTGGAACTCCGTTGCTTACCAATGAAGGACGGCTGGAACAGGGTCTCTGGGCAGCGGAAGCGCTCATTCCCAATGGTGATCACCTGCCCATCCGGCAGCTCATAGCTCTTCTCAAGGGAAGAGGAGGATGCGGCAGTGGCCATCTCATTTTCAAAGTCCAGAGCTACATAGCACAGTTTCTCCTTGATGTCCCGGACAATTTCACGCTCAGCTGTCGAGATACAAACATTAGGGTTCTCACAGGTGGTAAAAATCTACCTGCCCTAATTCAGTTTCTCTCATAATTCAGTTTCTCCCTCCAAAAAGTGTGTAATGTAAATCCATGATGGTAAGTAAATGTTTGGTCCATGAAAGAACCACTTCTGGTCCTAGCGGAATGCCCCCCATGTAGTAGACTTTTAGTAATTATCACCTGGATAATGCATGACAGGGATAAAATGAGCTAGTAGAGAAAGACACAGAGCAGGAAATCTTGTTATACGTTTTTTTAGGGGACTAACTAATCAGTCTCTATTATAATTGTTTCATAACAGTTTTTATATTGGATTTTCAATTGACGTGAAACTCTTATGCTGAAGTAACCCCTTTGGGGCTTCACAGTTCTCAAAAAGCTCCCGAGATCCATGTTGCCTGGCCCAGGTAAATTCCAGTAAGCCCTTGGCATACTCATTGCCTTCCAAAGAGCGGCAGGCTCGGGCACATGAGCGTTCCTAGTCTAGGAGGCTCCAGTGGGGCATACTGAAGAAGGCATGGAAGAGTGGGCAGGTAGATACCTTTCAGACTCCTGCACTCTGAAGTTCTAAGCTATCAGTTCTATCTGGGAACCTTTTGGAGGTGTCTTGGGGTTCTTTGTGGAAAGCAGAGGCAAGAACAGAATTAATTCAACTCCCTACTGTAAAAAGAGACTTTAATGTCTTTAGGGCTCAAACTTGGAGTCTAGAATAAGCCTCAGGCATGTCCAGAAGCCTAAACATTTGGACAGTACTAAACTGGTGAGGGAAGAGCAGGCAGCTATGGCCAACGGCACTGCGGACATCCCAACATCTCTAGTAATATTTGACTGGCTCTTGTGGGGGGAGACCAAGTGGCACCAGCACAGGGTTCAAAGACACATATGTCACTGCCTGCTGGATTGATATTAATACTAGCTAATAATTATTGAATGCTTATTCTTTGCTGAGTATTCTATGTGCATCATCTCGTTTAATACAACAATCATGTGGTGATGGCCCACATTCGCCCCCAACTTACAGATGAAGAGACTATGGCTTAGCGAGCCTGGGAACTTGTCCAAGGTCACGCAGCTAGTGAGTGGCAGAATTGGGACCCAAGCCCTGTCTAGACACCTTCAAAGATTGTTAATCACCACACCATACTATCTTTAGTCTCAGCACTCTTTTTTCCATTTGTTAATGGAGGAGATGAAAACATGTTCAAATAATACAACTCTGACTAGCTCATCATACTAGATGGTTATAACTGTTCTTCTCCAGGAAATGGTATAATAATTTTTGCAATTTCACATAACAAAAATGTCCATGCTTAGTTTGCTCTGGAAGTTGGAGTCGGCAAGGCTGCCTTCCTTTGCCATCTGCAAAGCTCCCTGCCACCATTCCCTTGGATAGTCACTGTGGTCCTGTATGTGTCTGTGAAGAACACACCGCCCCTACATCCTCTTCCCTCCATCTCCTGCGGCCCTCACCGGTAGTCACGAAGGAGTAGCCCCGCTCCGTCAGGATCTTCATGAGGTAGTCAGTGAGATCTCGGCCAGCCAGGTCCAGACGCATGATGGCATGGGGCAGGGCATAGCCCTCATAGATGGGCACGTTGTGGGTGACACCATCTCCAGAGTCTAGCACAATGCCTGGGGACATTTGAGTACCATATTGTCAAGTGGTTACTTGTTGGTCTAGTAGAAGGGAAATTTCTAAGCCGCTTATTTGAGAGGGAGGAAAGAAGGCATTTGACAGGATAGGAGAGGAGAGACAGGGCTTGGGGGGAAAGAAAGAGAAGGAAGAAAGGAATAACAGATGAAGCCTGCCAGAAATATAAGCTGAAGGGCTCATTTTTAAAGGTGAGAAGACCTTTTGGGGCTGGGATTAGCCCTGTCAGTTCTAACTAACTCCCACAACCCACATGTTTATAGCCGTTAAACCCATACTGATGGTGTATCCAGGGGAGGCTCCCATTCCTTGCAGGCACCTACCAGTTGTACGTCCAGAGGCATAGAGGGACAGCACTGCCTGAATAGCCACATACATGGCTGGGACATTGAAAGTCTCAAACATAATCTGCAAAGCAATCCAAAGAGCTCAGTTAGTGATGCTGCCTGTCTTACCAAGTGTGTTCAAGAAAGCACACCTGTCGATAAATGCAGATTTTGACTTCTCTGGTATAAACAAAGAGACCTTTTAAACCTGAAGCTCAGAGTGGTTGTAATTAGCCAAGTTCTGTGGTTTGTCTGAAGTTCCACTTAATCGGTTCCGCTTTTTTATGTAGTTGCTAGGTCAAGGCCAGCTCCGGAATCTGAGGCCACTCTTGCTGCAATGGAAGGAGCCCTGATTCCTGACAGATGAGAACTGTCTGCTGGTAACAGAGGACCACATATGAATGCCAATGCCCCGGCTTATGCAGACCAGGGACAATGTTAGAATCACGGCCCCTCCAGGCCACCTGTGAGAAGGTTGCACACACTGATATACCCATGGGCTTCTATTTCTCCATTTGCAAAATCCTCCTGGGTCTGTTTATTCACCAGAATGTCTGACATCATTTGTTAGAGAGCCATAATTCCCAACTATATCTATCTATCTATATCTATCTATATCTATATCTATATCTATCTATAATTTTTTAAATTAAATTTATTGGGGTGACATTGGTTAATAAAATTATATAGGTTTCAAGTGTACAATTCTACAATATATCATCTGTATATTGCACTGTGCTCACCACCCAAAGTCAAATCTCCTTCCATCACATATATTTGACCCCCTTTACCCTTATTTATCTCTCTCCCTGCCCCCTTTCCTTCTGGTAACCACTAAACTCTTGTCTGTGTCTATGATTTTTTGTTTGTTTGTGTTGCTTGTTTGTTGCTTTTAGTTTTATATCCCACATATGAATGAAATCACATGGTTCTCAACTTTTTCTGCCTTATTTCACTTAGCGTGATCATCTCGAGATCCATCCATGTTGTTGCAAATGGCAGCTACTATATTTTTTGCCTCCATACCATTCACAGGAGCAATAATACCCAACAAAAACAACATTTTGTGCTACACGGAGCAATTCCTAGGTGCACAGAAGTTTCCTGTAGAGAATAAAATGCTAGCGTGTTGGCATCAGCACCAAGAGCTCCTCTGAGGAAAAGGCCCTGATGTCTTTGTTTGTTATTCTCCAAGGCCAAAAGACCATGGGTCAGTTACAGGCTCTGCCGCTTCTAGCTGTGGGAGTTTAGGGCAATCACTTAAAATATTTGAGCCTTGATTTCTTCATTTACATTATCAGGATACTAATAAGTCCTGCTTCACCTTATTAAGATTTAGAGAGTTAATGCATGTAAAGTGCTTAGCCCAGCACATACCTATAGCACGTATGAAACTGACAATATATGCTTTCATTGGAGAGCTCATCCAGATTGGAAACCTTGTCTGGCTGGCAGAATGGATGGGCTCCTGCTATAAGGTCTTGGAGCTTCAGACAAGTCACAACAATGACAATAATAACAATTATTTGTTGAATGTTTATTGTACCAGGCATGATGATACTTATGTAATATTTTGCCTCATTAAACTTCATGTCAATCCTTTGAATGATAATCACACTATTATTATTCCCAGGGTATAGACAAAGAAACTGAGGCTCTAAGAAGTTAAGTGAAGTATGTAAGGTCACATAGCTAATAAGTGACAGATCCAGTTTTCAAACCTAGATCTGTCTGACTCCAGAGCTAAAATTCCCCACTGTACATTATCTTGCACTTAGAAATGACTTCTTAGAATTTTTAGCCTAAACACATTGCTTTTTCAATTAAATCTTTTAAATGCCCTATTGCTCTTAGAGGTCAGAGGTCAGAGGGAGTAGTTCCTGCAGTAAGAATATAAGTACCATCGAGATGTTCCCATCCTTTGGAATCCCAAGTTCCTGGGAAGTAGTCAGTCTATGAGTGGACTGCTGTAATGGGTCATCTCTCTGCTGTCCTGCACTGTCCCTTTCAAACAGGACTTTCCCAAGCCCAAAGTGCTAGATTCCGGAGTGAGTATTTACCTGGGTCATTTTCTCCCGGTTGGCCTTGGGGTTCAGGGGTGCCTCGGTGAGCAGAGTTGGATGCTCTTCTGGGGCAACACGAAGCTCATTGTAGAAAGAGTGGTGCCAGATCTAGTGGGGGGGACACAGGAAACACGCAATGATACAATGTTAAGGGAGCACTGCAGACCCCAGGAAGAACCAGAACGAGCTCAACGAAACCAGGACCAAATAAAATCTGACAAGCACTCATGAAGTGCCCACATTTCACCGACGCTGAGACTGAAGCTCCAAGACTGTGCGTAACTTACCCCAGGATTCACATCTAATAAATGAATGAACAAAAACCCAAATGCAGGCCTGTGAGGTGGGATGTGCAGTGATTAAGGGCACAAGCTCTGAAGCCAAATCTGAGTTCAAATTCCAGCTCGACCAGTTCTTGGTTGTGTGAGCTTAGGCGATATTTTAACCCTCCTCAGCTCCAGTCTCTTCATGAGTAATGTGAAAATAATTAGTATGTCTTTGTGAGAATTAAGTAAGGTAACCCTGGAGTTACTCTTTAGCCCAGTGCCTGGCCCAGAGTAAATGTTATTATTATTTAACTGTTTTCTTTATCCCCTACTTTCACTTTAGTTAATATTCATGGGAAAATGATTTAATTTAGTTAAGTAAAAGGACAAATGAAAACATGAATGTACAAATAAAGCCAACCTTAAAACCTAGTTGCTATTTGTAAGGAAATTTTTAAGGAAACTTTTCTCTGCAGTGTATGTTAAGAAGAGGACAGGTCGCCCTATCTCCTGCCTCCATCCTCTCCATCTCCGTCTTTGCTCTCCTGGCCGTGAGAAGCCTGCTTCCATTGGCACACTCTGGACCGTCCATTCATGGGCACATGTTTGACCTTCAGGTGAGCCAATTATTTTCCCCAGCAGTCGTACAATGTTTTGAATCAGGGGCCAAGGGAATTACGCAACCTGAGGGCTCAACCTACAGCGAAACTCCCGGTACCTTTTCCATGTCATCCCAGTTGGTGATGATGCCGTGTTCTATCGGGTACTTCAAGGTCAGGATGCCTCTTTTGCTTTGTGCTTCATCACCCACATAGCTGTCTTTTTGTCCCATTCCCACCATTACTCCCTAAAAAGATTCAACACATAATGAATCAGCCTCTCCCAGAACTTATGAATTGATCACAGTCCAATCACAAAAGGTTAAATTATCATAAGACAAAAGTTCCTTTTTTGGTACCAACAGCAATATGCTGCGTCCTAATGGTCATTATGTTCTTAAGAAACATCCCTCAGTTGATTGGAAACAGACTAAATCGGCCTCCAGATGGCAGAGGACCCTGTGGTAACACAACTTGACATGTGTGTTGTATCTTCTATGTTCCTTGATGAGCTCTGTTAAGGCAGAGACTGTGTTTGTCTGGTTTGCCGCTATAACAAATTGCCTATCACATATTTGTCACTCAATAAGTATTTGTTTAATGAATGTATGAAAATTTTACATATAAGTTAAATATCATTTTACCTCTAATAAATCCCTTAAACTGTACCTTTAAAGCTGTTGCCTACTTAAGAGTATATGAATATTATTTTCTAACCATTATAAGCAAAAGCATAACATCAACAAAAAAACCACTCAGTTTGATTTCTGATAGGTAAATCAATACCAATCAACATCAAAATACATCAGATATATTTTTTTAATCGCTAAGATGAAACTTAAAAAAAAAAAGAAAGAGAATTCTCACTACTGGAATTTTAAAATGCATTAGAGTGACTGTTTCAGAATTGCAAAACAGTCATGGCTACTGTAGATCTGTAAATAGTGGTTTGTGCAAAATAACCCCACTGCATACACTGCATACGGTTCAACAAAGAGCGAGTTCATGCATTGGGCGAGACTTCTATTATTTGTTCTTGTGAATATATGCCATACTGAGAGCCATAAATATCACTCAGATAGGTTCAATGAGCAAAATACATTTCTGATGAATTGTATTTTCTGAGATGAAATTTTCAGTTTTTACCATGTGGCTGCCACCAACATTTTGTTTATACATACTGATATGTAAAATTATCATGTGGCTGTCCGGATATAATGTCATTGACTACTAGCAGTATGCAAAATTACATTTGTTAACAATGCTTACTTTTATCTTAGCATCAAACTTTTTGAGAATGAATGACCTCGGTTTTTAGTTTAGTTTCTCTCCAAAGAGTAAGTACAATATACATCAGGTAACTCATAAGTGTTTCTGATGATGTTGATGATAATGATGATGATGATGATGATGATGATAAAGATTATATTTAGACCAAAGGAACTTATGAAAAAGGGACAGACATATCTGATAGACACCCACTAGATAATCTATGATGTGTATGAAACCGACACTTATTCCTTGACATTAATCATCAGAGGTACATTTTTAGCAAGGTTACATAATTTCTGGGCAGAGAGCTATAGACAATCTGTGGATACCCATGGATACAGACATAGAGGGATCCAATCTATAGCCCCATTTCTCACTTTTCTAAACATTTTTCCAAAATTATTTTCCTGAATTTTGCTCACCTGATGTCTGGGACGTCCCACAATGGATGGGAAAACAGCCCTGGGAGCATCATCCCCAGCAAAGCCGGCCTTACAAAGCCCAGAGCCATTGTCACACACCAGGGCGGTACTGTCCTCCTCTTCACACATCGTGGCTGGAGCTACTTCACACAGTCCTGCAGGAACAGGGAGGAAGCCACCCCAGCTGTGATCCAGCACCGTGACACTTACCTGACCACTCCCACCTTCCAGGATGGGTTTGGAGCCCTTCCTCTGTTCTCCTGGAGCACTCTCAGCTGACCCTTATCTAAAATGGCATTTATCTCAAAGTACTTTAATTAGACTGCAAGCTTTTTATAAGCCAAACTTTGACTTCCATGTTCATACAACCGGCCTCTAGCACAGTGGCTGGCATGTCTCATGTGCCCATAAGCATTTTAAAGATTGACTATGTGAGCAAATGAATGAATAACTGTAGAGCACAGATAGGAATATCAGACTATGAAACCAGATCTTCAGAGGGGCAAGTAACTTATCATATGTTAAAGCAGTATCTGGAATTTGCTGTTGGTATTCACCCAACCTCACGTTTTTCTATATATGTTATAACTTTAAAAAAACTTTTTCAAAAAGGGAGATTTTGAGAGATAGACAAGCATGTAAAAATTGGAAATGTTAAAAGGCTGAAACATTTAATGTAAAATATCTAAAAGAAAAATCTCTTTTGGATCCTGAGAGCTTTTATTTCACTCTTGGAAAAAACATTGGAA
>NW_011888849.1:4217086-4237122 GCF_000151845.1 Pteropus vampyrus | reverse complement strand
CTATAAAACAGCAACGATATCCGTACATACCCCATAGCATTCTCATGGGGATTAGATTTTTTTTAAAGCATTTAAAATAATTTACGGTGGAGTCTACATTATGAGTTCTTGATAAATATTCATTTCAAATGATTATCATTAACATCATTAAATGACTGTTATCATTATTCAGATCTTTTTATTGCTAGTCTTTGATTTCTTTCCTCACTGCCTGGAGGCTTAGGATGGAAATCCTCAACTCATGAATTCTACTTGTAAGAATGGGACTCAGGCCTTGACAATGTCTTCCCTTTTTCCCTTTCTCACCCTTGCCTTCCTTTTTCAGACACTAAATGTGATTCGACTTCCTTCCTAACAATTAATAAGCTAGAAGAGAAATGAGAAATGGATGTAAGGGAGAGAAGTGTTAAGAGCCTGAGACACTTGTCAGAGGCAGCTGGCACCAGGATCACAGGCTCTCTGTGGATGTGCGACGCAGACTTTCCACACCCAAAGTAAGAGCTGGAAATGGAATACAATATTTGGGATAGGACACTATGAAAATGTGATGGGATGTTCACCACGAATGCACATTCTTAACAGTGCTTTTGTTGGGGTGGGGGTGGGGGGCGGTGTTTGAATACACTAAAGAAAAAGTAAGTGGGCAATAACTAGCATGCAGAAAAAAAAATCTCAAAATTCAGTAAATGTACTTTTATTTGGCAAAAAACAAACAAACAAACAAAAAACACGTCCAATTATTAGAGGAAGTCTATGTGTCCCCGGAAAAGAATTGGCTCAATGGTTTACAGCTCTTTTCTAACCTGCACGAGCAGCTCGGTTTGGAGCAAAGCATTTCCTAATTAGGTAAAATAGAGTCGCAAGTCTGCTTTTGGAACTGCACCCTGGTCAGCGGCTTTGCTCCAACTGACTGGAGCGCAACTGGTGCCAAAAAAGAGTAGTTAGTGGGAGGGAAGGGGGGAAAGAATGTTGCAGTTCCCAGCTCGTCGGTCTTGAAACGCAAACCATATTTAGTCATGAGTCACAAAATGGAAGGAAAAAATCTCAGCGCGAAAACTCCCATTTCAGGCTGACGCTGCCAAGCCTTGATTTATAGCGGAGCTCAGCCGGGCATGACAGGGCTGGCTCCACAGTCTCGCCCGCCTCCGCAGGCTGAGAGAAACGCAAAGCAGACATCCAGCAGGCTGAGACATGAGCAGCTGTCAGATGCCCGCCCTGCTCCTTCCCTCTTTATTCACTGAGATTCAGTTGGTTTCCTGCTGCGCTCTGCTGCAAATAATCCAGCAACCGCGATGTACATCCTAAAGCGTAAGCTCACAGTTGCTCTCAAGAGACGTACATCCCCCACAGAAGACACTACCAATTAGAGCCAAGGGAGCCCGGAAGCAAATACACAAGTAGCCAATACCAAAGACTAAGCAACTAGCTCGGTTCTCTTCTAAAGGCCGCTTCCAGACCCCTTTGCTGAACCAGAAATATAGTCTAATAAAGAATCCTCACACCAGATCTGAACCCCAAATACTGGAGTTTCCAGTACCTAAATATGAATAAATGCATAACTTATGCAAATGATAACAATGCAAACAATTAGACTGCATCCCTGAAGTGCTACGAGCTCTGGGCTGTTGGTTTAGTATAAATAGATTTTACAGGTGATACAGAGATGTCATTCCATCTTCCTCTCTCCCTCCTCCCCCACACCAAGCTGCTTATTAAGTCTTCTTTTTTAATGTTAGATCATCCGAGCTAAATTGTACAATCATTTTAATAGTAAAATATTCATTCAGAATTTCAGAGTGCATGGCCCCAGCCAATTCCCTTTAGATGACGTCTGATGGATGATACTGGGTAACATCAGAGTCACTGGAATCTGTCAGTCACATCCCCGGGTAGTGCCACTTACCCTGACAGTGCTGGCTGGGCTTCTCCGCTCTGGGTGGTGTTCAGGGGAGCTGAACGCTGAAGGGTTATATAGCCCCTTGGCCTGCTCCCCTCCCACTTGCTTCCCAAACAAGGAACAAAGACAGACTTGAGCCTGTCCTTCGGTCTCACACAACCATATAGGGACCTTAGCACAAAACTCTCTAATCTGGGTGGCCAGAGGCCTGGGTCTCTTCCACTGCATTCCACTGCTCTTCTCATGAAATGGGAGGCAGTTCAGCTGCCTGCGAGAGATAAACACCCCAAGCTTTCAGAACAACTGCTGAAACGCCCGGAGATACTGAGCTAATGTAAGGGGCAGATGCAGGCATGGATTGCACATTCCTCAGAAGATGCCAGCCTGCTGTCCTGTTGGCATTTCAAGGCATTTTCTAATGAGCTGAGAACAGAAAGGAGACGCCTTTTAAGAACTCTCCAACAAAGGTGGCTTGCAATAAAGAAAGATATTGCTTTAATTGCCCATAAATAGATTGAGGGAGTGATGATTTTATGGTAGTCAATACCGTTTTCGTAAATTGAGTCCATGAGCAGCGTTATGGGATAGGACTTGGAATTGGAGTGGCTGTGTTTCACAGAGGAACTTGGAAGTCAACATTACCATAACCACTTTAATCTTTCGGTACATTAAATATGTCTATTAATTTGAGCAATTTAGCAGCATGATGAGAGTCCATCCTTGAAGCAGAGAGTTCATGCACCTCCCTCTCATGGAAGCAGTTTGAGAGAGAAAAGAGCAAGTCAAGGGAAGTCTCTCTGATCCTCCTCTCTCCCCGCTGACCCATTTGACAGGTGACAGAGGGACCAGGCAACCCAGACATTTCTCAAAGATAGGTAGTAAAAACAAGTCTGGCCTTAAGCACCCACTCCCAAGTGTCAATGGATAGCTTCAACGGTTTTACATTTGTCTGTTCCCTTTCCCCAAGCCAAGACTCTAACTAAATTCATGATAGAAATATTTTTGATGGATACCATGGGTATTTCTAGACTGCTGACATATGAGAAAAATCTCAGAATGAATGACTTTATTTTACAGCTGTGGCCAGCTATTCACTCATGTTACTATGTCTGATCTGTTTGATTTATAATCTATGCACACATACACATATATTTCTCTTTGAGAAAGTGCACTGTTGATTATTTATAAATTTTAAATAAAACTAAATGATAACAGATTTTTCTGTGTTTTTCAGGAATTTGTCAACAGTGTCTAGTTTTTATCAACCAGAAAACACAATTGTCTGAATATTCAAATATAAAGACAATGTAATACAACATAAAATAGAGCATTTGAGATTAATCCAATGTGCTTTTTCACAGAGATCATGTGAAGTAAAAATTCCACATTTTCCTGATGAGGAGGGCAATTCAAGTAGAGGTAGGATCTCCCTCTACTCAGCTTTTGTCTCAAGCAGTGTCTGTGGAGTCCTTGGTAATTTTACGAAATGAATGTTCCTTTAAACATCAAATGAAAGAGTTTGGGTATTTATCTTTAATACTTTATGTCATTTTCTTTCTTGATTATAGTAGTATACATTCATAGCCCTGATGGTGATCAGACTATGGTGACACAAACAGATATGAGAAGACAATTCAAGGTTTAGTTTTTCTTATAAGTTTTTTTCCTCTCTCTCACTCTCTCTCTCTCTCTCTCTCTCTCTCTCTCCTCTTTCTTTCACATATGACAGTAACCAGGGAGGACCTGTAGCTGAAAATAAATTTCTGAGCAAGTGATTAAATGGTCTCATTGTCTGGGTTTGAGATTTATACTCCCATACCCCATCCAAGTCTCTTCAGTGAGAGAAAGCAGCACTAGATGAATATGTGTATGTACAAAGAAATCTCCAGTTGAGCAGCCAGATATATTTTGGGGCTCTCAGCCATGTATCCAAGGAGTTACAGAGTGATTAGAAAAACAGTAGTGGCTGCTGATTTGGTTGCAGTTCAGGAAAACTATAAAATTAATTCTTAACTATAAGCACATAGTCAAGAATCATCTCTAGACACGTTGTTCCACAAACATCATATGCCATTTTGGTAACATTATTTAGTGATGATTTATTGTAAATTCCTTGAGATCTGGGACAATTTTAAACCTCTTTGGGGCCCAGTCCAGAGCTGAGTAAGCAGTGAGTGCTCAATAATTGCCTAACCACTTCTTGATTATTGTTTATCTCCAGTACCTTGTAGATTTCAATTAGGCCATGTCAATACTGGCAAACATGCCTATAATGTGGATATCTGATAAGGAAAATGATTTCCTGCTGCTGTTGGAAATTTGGGCTGTAGAATTAGTTTTCTCTAGGCTGGTCAAAGTCGTTATTTATTTTGTTTACTAAAATTTTTTTGTCAGAGGAGACACAGTGAGAGCAAGGCATCCTTTTCATCTCCTATTCTTGGAATTCTCCAGGTTCTGGAATTCTTAGGACCAAAGGCTGAGTTCTCCTAAGACAGTCCAAGCAGAGAAACTCCTCAAGTCCACATTGGCACAGTGATCACTCTAACCATATCGGCAGGGACTTGCCAGGCTCTGTTCTGTTCTTCAGTTGAGTATAACCAAGATTCTTTATGGCAAGTTTGATTTGATGCCTCCTAAGGGGATGTAAGGCCTGGTATTTGGGGAATATGCTAATGCTCAGTAGAAGATATTTATTTTCATAGTGTTCTGATTTATTTCAAAATCTGATAAGCTCGAAGAAACTTCTCATACTAAATGTGAGAGACAAAAACATAAACACAAGGAAGAAAAGCAGTGGTAATTAGCCCTCAGACCTTGTCTTTGTATTAACGTAAAAACTTTGGATCAATAAGCAAAGGATTTTGATTCAGAGTTCAAATTCAAGATCTATCACTTATTAACTCTGTATCATCTCTCTGCCTTAGCTTTCTAACAGAAAAAATAGGATTAATAATCATACCTTATCACAATGTGGTAATGAGATGTAAAGAGTTAATAAATGAAAGGTGCCTAGACCACTGCCTACCCTGTGGAGAGCACTATGGAATTATTACCTATTATTATTATTATTATTACCAAGTGTTCATTAAGAGGAAATTAGATCTAGATGTGAGAGAGACACTTTCTCAGTGTGTAAACTCAGAGAAGTCAACTCTTTCTCAGAGAGGTCAACTCTTAACCAGAAGAATGTGACACCTGTTAGTGTCCTGTTGCTGCTTTAACAAATTACAGCAAACTTACTGGCTTCAAACAACAAAATTTTTTATATTATAGTTCTTGAGGTCAGAAGTCCAAAATAGGTTTCACTGGGCTAAAATCAAGGCAGTTGCCTTTCTTCTGGAAGTTCTGGAGAGAGAATCTCTTTCCTTGCCTTTTCTAGCTTCTAGAGGCCACCTTTATTCCTTGGCTCAAGGTCCCTTCCTCCATGTTTAAAGCCAGCGGCATAGCATCTTCATATCTCTCTTTCTGACTCTGACCATCCTGCCTCCCTTTTAGGAGAAACTTTATGATTGCATTTGGCCTTGCTGGATAATCCAGGATAATCTTCCTATTTTAAGATAATTAACTTAATTATGTCTACAAGTTCGTGTGTGTGTGTTTGTAGGGGGGTAACATATTCACAGACTTCAGGGATTAGGAAGTGAACATGTTGAGGGAGTCATTGTTCTGCACGCCACATGTGCCCAACCCATCACACGCAAATGTATTTTCTGTTGTACGTCAAGGCATTTATAACAATTTCTCAGGTTAAGAAAAGTATTTTCACCAGTGGACCTCACATTAGATATATTACTAACATTTAATAGACATTTAAGAAATAGTGCGCAAGTCCTATCTTAGGAATCAGAAAGCTATAAAGCTGTCTGTTTATGATCTCATAAAGGACAATTAGAAAAGTGGAGCAAGCTCGTTCACTCCTTTAAGCTTTTCAGAGTATCTAGACTGTGTAATGTATTTCAAGATTAAGAGGGCACCTTTGAGTGCTTCATTTAATTTAATTTAGTGTTTTATTTGTATAGGAACAAAATGCATGTTAGATTACAAAATAGCACCCTGTTAGATTTTGGAGCCAGAACAACTTTTAACACTTTCTTTGTCACTAACAGATAACTTGAGAAATTAGGTTTAGCCATGAAGAACAGAGAGCCCGAAAAGCTGAGTTAAATTCCTGGAAGGCAGGGACACTATCCATTGTCCCTTTGTTTTTTGTTGTTGTTGTTTGTTTGTTTGTTTTAACATTTTATTTTTTTATTTTACCCCTCCCCCCTCCCCGCTCCCTTCAGGTATCCATTGTCCTTTTGTTAACAGCACTTACCTTTGTCTGCTTCTTCCACTTTATGTATCCTCACTCAGAGGTGTTATGCTCCAACATTGCCCGGCTAATACTGAACAGTGCACTTTTCCACTAACGAATCAGACTAATTCACAGCTTAGGACCTTTGCTCGTCCTCTTCCGCTGCCTGGAGCAGTCTTCTCCCACTCACCCCTCTGCTCAGCCCCCAGTCCAGTCCATCTGGCATGTTCCACTGGTCCTCCTCAACTCATTAGGTGTCGCCGACCCCAGTAAGCCTTCTCTGCCCACCTCCACCTTTCATTTGGACCAAGTGGCCCTCCTCTGTTTGCCTGTACCACACTGTACCCACGTCCCTCACAGGGCTCGCTACACTGTTCTATGTTAATACTTCTAACCTCCAGACTCGAATACAATGTGTTTGCAGGCAAAGACTAAATTGTTTTCATCTTTGCATTCCGAGGGCCTGGAACATTTAGTAAATGTTCCTTGAACTGAACTGAATGAAACACAAGAAATGCTTAACGAATGGTTTTTGAATAAAAGTGAAGAGTATTCTGAAGAGAGGATAAATAATAATATTAATATCTATTAATATTTGTCAGTGAGTACTATGAGCTATTTTCTCTACATACATGAGCTCATTTGATCTTCACAGCAGCCATAAAGAATAATATTATTCCATTTCATAATTGAGAAAATGTAGGCTCAGATAAGCGAATATCTTGCAAAAGCCTTCATAGCTAGTAAGTGGTAGAGCAGAGATTTAGACCTAGACATGTCTGAGTTGGACCAAAGACAGTGTTTGAGCACACACACAGAGGTGTGAATAGTGGCCTGGGTGTCAGCATCCACTAAGCTAGCAGGGAGCAAGAGGTTAAAGCATCATGCAAAGGCAGGTGACTTCACTATTCGGCATCCCTGCCTCATGAAATCCTGGACACACAGGACAATACTGGCACCAGCTGGCTTCAGTGAGAGAAAATGTTCCCATCACTAGCTCCTTCCTCCTATCCTAACTAGATTCAAACTTCCCAGCTACCTACTCTCCTTTGTGAAGCTCTCCTTCATAAAGGCCCTGGATCTCTATGGTGATTGTCATAGTTTACCCATGACTGACGGTTTTCCTCAGACATGGGACTCTCAGTGCTTGAGGAAGTCTTGGGCAAATCGAGACAAATTGGTTACTCTAATCTTCACCAGTAATAAGGGTGTCCTGTCCTATGTATTATTCATAGAGAATCTTTAGGGTCTCTTTCTCTCAAAGGCTCTTGGAGAAGACCACAAATATCCCCTCTACACCAATGATATAGACCAGCCCTGTCCAACAGAACATTCTGCAATGTTCTGTTCACTATCTGTACCTTTCAATACAGTAGCCACTAACTACATGTGAGCACTGATCACTGAAATGTGGGAAAATTGTAGGTTAAAAAAATAATTTTTTAATTTTATTTTAATTCAATTTAAGTAGCCACTTGTGGCCAGTGGCTACCATATTGGACAGCATAGGTATAGAAAGTGATTTTTAAACTTGACTGCAACTAAAATCACCTAAGGGGCTTTAAAAAATTCCAATGCCCAGCCCACACTACAGATCAATTAAATTGGAGCATCTAGGATGGGGCACAGGCATGGGAAGTACAGCCATGAATGAGACTCTTCAAAATAGACAAGGGTTCTCAAGCCATAGTCTGTGAATTAACTGCATTGGAATCAGCAAGAGAGTGTGTTAATAATATAGAAAACTGAACCCCTTCCCACCCTAACACAACTCCTAAATAAACATCCCTGGGGAAAATCTCTGAATAAATTTTTAAATAAACTTCTCATTTTAGAATAGATTAGGTTAACGGAAAATTTGTGAAGATAGTACAGTTTCCACATACCCCACACCCAGTTTCTCCTATTACTAACATCTTACGTTAGTATGGAGCATTTGTCATAATTAATGAACCAAGTGATACCTTTTATTAACTAAAGTTTTTATTTCATTCAAATTTTCTTAGTTTTTATCTAGTGTATTTTGTTGTTGTTGTTGCAGGATCCCACCCAACACACCACATTACATTTAGTTGTCATGTCTTCTTAGGTTCCTCTTGGCTGTGACGGTTTCTTAGACTTTCCTCATTTTTAATGACTGAGATAGTTTTGAGGAGTACTGTCAGGTATTTTACACAATGACCCTCATTTGGAAATTGTCTGATGTTTTCCTCATGATTAGACTAAGGTTATGTATTCTGGGGATGAAGACCCCAGAGGTTAGGCGCCATTCGCATCACTTCCTATCAAGAATACATGCTATCAGGATGCATTATCACTGCTGATGTGAACCTTAAATCACCTGACTGGGTTTCTCAGTCTTCTCTCCTGTAAAGTTACTCTTCTCTCAGCCCCTTCCATACCACACTGTTTGGAAGGCAGTCACTATGTACAACCCACATGTAAAGAATGGGGAGCTACACTCCACCTTCTTGAGGGCAGAGTTTTTATGTAAATTATCTAGAATGGAATCTATTTTTGGTAGAATCCGCAATGACTCATCCATACTGAAAATAGTGAATCACTGGGCCGAAGGAGCAGAATTACATGATATCCTGGGGTTCTTTCCAACTTGATGACTCTGATTTCGAGTGTGGATGACATGGTGAATGGGTGGATTTGCTGGGTTTCGGTGGAGACTAACTGATAGTCACTTATTTAGTCTAGAAACCAAGCCATGGATCTTCTAGAGACAAATCAGTGAATAAATATAAAATTGTTGATATTACCACCATGGAGTGTTTTGGAATTGGAACCTAGCATGTCAGAGAAGAGAAAGCCATACCAAGGAGGATATCTATAATGCTTTGGGCCAGTCATGGACACCATTGAGGAGTCAGCTAAAGAAGACAAAGTATCAGCCGTATCAACCAGAGAAATAGTGCTGTGGAGCAAAGGATTCTGGGACATATAAGGCTACGTGAAGAGAATTACATGGCACAGAAGCAGCATAGGGCACTTCAGAACTATCATAGCATTATCAACAAAAACAACAAATATTTATTAAGCCATTAGCATGTATCAGGCATCAATTGTACTGTCAATATATTCATTCGTTAAATTAAGAAACTGAAACTGAGTTTAAGAAACGTACCCAAGGTCGCACCATTACAGAGTGGTAGGTTTAGGATTCAAACTCTGTCTGTGTGACTTTGGACCTGAGGTTAAGGCAAAAGATTAAGCCAGCTGTATTTTTAGAGGGATAGGATATTTCCAAAGATATCTGAATGATGTACTACACATAAAATATTACCAAAAAGAAATATGCTTATTAAAGTCACCGCCTTCAAAGAAACAATATAGGAATATGTCTATGTGAAAGGATATAGAAAAAGCAAGCTGAAGATGAAACCATCAGCAAGAGTTTCGGTCCATGAACTGTGAAGAGAGTTTATGGTATACAAAGTAATTCAGAAACCCATTTGTCACTATGGAAGCCTTGAACTAGTAACAAAGCCATTGCACCAAGAAGAAAATGTCTTATTATTGTCAATTACAAGCCACAGAACATCTCTGCAACCCAGATACTTGTTTGGCCTTAATAAAGTTGCAGTTGGAGACTGGATGTCTTGGTTTCTCAAGACATTGATTGGCAAAGTGTTACATTTTCATAATCAAAGAAGTGACTGGTGAAATGTAGCAAGGATCATGAGAAGCCCAGAAGCCTGGCCTCACACAAAAACATCTCTGAGTAACTGAGAAAGTTTAGTCAGAAGTAAGGACCTGAGGGAGAGACATTAAGGCTGCCTAAAGCACTGAAGTGATGTGAGGGAGGAGAGCGGGTGTCTTTCAAGTTCCCTGTGAAAGAACAACTCGGAGCATGGGATACATCTTCAAGGAAACAGATTTCATTCACCTTCACCTAAAAACTTTGGTTAAATTTAAGTTTTTAACAGCCCAATAACACAGAGGACAAATTACCTTGTGGGGTAGAGAGTGCCTTGTCCATTATATTTATTAATTGGAAATAAGATGGTTTCAGGGCTATTATAGAATGAATTCCCATACTATGTGGGAAATTTGAAGAGACCTTTAAGTACTCTTTAACTCTTTGGCTCTCCAACCTTTTGATATGGTATGAGTGACACCATACTAAGTATCTTGGATGAGTGTTACTGCCTATCTCTGTTCCTTAAAAAAATGAGAAATCAATTTTTGCTGTTACAATTATGTAATATACAGCTATAACAGTGCGATGCTTTTCCCAATCTGACTGATTTACACACAGCAGAGGAGAATTTAGTACAAGCAAGCAGAGAACAGCACAGTGTAAAAGAAAGACACCTGGTATGGGAACTCCACAGTCCCAACTCGGTCTCCAGGAAGCTATTGTGACTTGGGACAAGGTGTTTATGTCTTTGGATCTCCAACTTATTTCTAAAATGAAGGTTTGAATTATTTTGCCTCTCAGCTTTCCACTAGTTCTGGCATTTTGTGCCATCTTCCCTTTGTCCTTATTTTCAGTTTGCTAAATCTCAATGAGAAAGTACTAAGCATTAGCATTCAGTGAAAAGTACAAGCCTTGAGGCTAAGGTTTGCTGACAGTATTTCAGAAAATACAAATGACAGGATTACTACCACTGGACTGCTTGACCATTCTACTTCTTAATTTCTTTAAATGTGCAGAGCCTACATATGACATTTTTGCCGTGTGTTAGTCATCTACGTCCAAAATCTAGGGCAAGTTTTGCAAATCCACATGCCTATAGAGGCAGAAATGACTGAAAGGGCTAAGTGATACTTCTGATGAACAGGGACTCAGGTCAGCCACCCTTTAATGTCCATTGTTGATATGCCAGTTTGAAGTTGCTAGATTTTCCACTTTTTTAGAGAAGGCAGAAATTGCAATTTTTATGTGTAATTCTCTTATTTTTAAATGATGGCAATTAACACATTAAAAAAAAAAAAAAACCAAGAGACTAAAGCAATCCTTTCTGTGGGGCTTCAGTTTCTAAACTCTGATGTACAATGATAAATACCAATTCAATGGCAACTCCGCCCTGCAGCATTTCAACAGATCATTCATTTTAGAACAAGGGGAAAAGAATTATCAAGTGCTACCAAGAGTTAGTTTTAAAAAAATGCTTAACATGATGTAATAGAATAGGGGCTAAAAGGTCAACAAATTCAGTGAAAAGGCAGTCACAATTAGGAATATTTCAGATAGGCATCTTCCTGCTTGCTTGGTTCTCAGCTTTTGAGATGTGATTCTATAACTTTCATTTAAGAAGGAAGTAGTAACAAAAACTCTTATGTCAGTGACTTTGATGATAATATCACAGATGGTGGATATCTTGAATACGGGAACATAAAAGTGTCACAATTTTAGTATCTAAAATGAGAAAAAATGACCATCTAACCAGCAAATGGAATCAATTTCATAAGGGAATCTGGAGAAACATCAGGTGGCCAATTCTCTAGGCTATTTTCGAGAATGGAATTTAAAGCAAGTACTCCATAATGACTTAGGTGATCTGAATTTAATTCCAAAGAGTCATGGGGAACAGAACTTATGTTTAGTGCCTGGCATGTCCCCAGGCATCGTACTTATCATGTAGGTAATGAGATGCATGAAATAGTTTCTTATGCTCCCTCTTACAAGGAGAGGTATGATTGGAATCTAACGAGAATTTTTAACACTCACTTGAGTTTATACAGGTAAGCAATTTTTGCACCTTTCCTAGATGTCTCCTAGAAGTTAAACTACTTTAACAATGCCTTTCATTGCTCAGAACTTCCGGACCTATAAACGAAACAGATAGCAAATTCTTTTAAATCACTATAGTGTTGCCAAATCTCTGTTCTTTGAAGGTGAATTTCACTCTTGTCTGCAGCCAAGTGTCATTCTCATCAAAGACTGATAAAGAAAGTAAGTGGGTAAGATTAGGTAGTACCATTTGGGGTCAAAACAAAGGTAGGCTCTGGAGTAATCTGGATGTACAATATACATTTAGCTATACATTTTTACAGGTTTTCTTAAAGATCTCTCTTTTCTGTATGTCCATACCTTATTACAATGCAACAGTCTCTAATTACCTCTAGCTAGACTAAAAGGTTCTTTCTTACTCTGCCATTTCATTTCTAATTTCTGAGTTTTTAAACAGGCCCTCTGTAAGTCTAGACTATGCATCTATGTATTTTGCATATAGTATCTACATAGTTTGTACCAACTGGCCTCTTTCCTACTGTGTTGCTCCATGAATTCAACTATGAGGAGAGCAAGAACATTCAAAGGAGGCTCCCTTCCACCCCTCCCATTTGCTGCCCCCTTGCAATTTTCACTCCAAGCTTCGCATACATTCTTAATGTCTTAACTTTCCCTTTTCCCAAAGCACACAAATTCATACAGCCCAGCTTCTAAGCCTTCATGCATTCCTTTTCCAGAGTCTGAGACACCTTCCCACTTATTCTGCTAAGTCATGTTCCTGTCTTATTTCAAAAGCTTGCTCAAAAAAAACCTTCTTAGGTTAATTTCTCTATGCAGAGAATGCCTTATCACTCCAGTGATTCCCTTATCACATTTCCATGTTGTAAGCTCTTGTATTTTTTCCCATGTGCCCTACAATTAGGTGGCAAAGTTTGGGAGGCAGCTGGTGTGTTGGTATTTCCTTAGGGCACACTGCCTCTCCACATAGAGCGGGAACTCGGGAATGCAGTTAAGCAACTTCTTCTTTCCCCTAACCCTTAAAAGAGCTGCAGTGACCATCTCAGACATTGCTATTTTCAGAAAGTTTTCATAACTTATTTTAAGAAAAGAACAGATAAGATGCACAAGATAAAGAAGTTCTCTGGCTCTAGGCATTCTTTAGAACATTTCAGGATTATTACGACATGACAAATTTGCTTTCTTTTCCTTAAACAGAGTGTGGATGTCCAGTATCTTAACCATAGGAGGTCAAACGCTCTAGGTCTATCGATAGATATCAGCTGCAAAAAGCCAATGCACAGAACAGAGCCCTTGGACAAGCAAGCTGGACCAGTTTGGGAGATCAGGTCATTAGGCAAAGTTGCCAAGGATGGCCATCAGGCTTCTCTTTACACTTCCCTAGGGGGCAGATTTCCCCAGAGATGGCTATGCTAAGGAGACCCTTACTAAAGGAAGAGCGGGCTCACTGGGGAGTCTCTGTTTTATGATTCACTGTTCAGGGTGATTTACTGCTAAGCAATTATTGATAACCATTATAGCTTGTCTCTGGGACAGCCTTACAAAAAGTAAATTGTTCCTTAAATGTAGTTAACTAATGTTTTTCCTTACCCTAGTCCTCAAAAATAGTGAGTTAGAGCAGTTTCTTAAATCATAGTCTAAACTTACAGAACCATAGTCATTGGAATCACTTGAACATTTTGTCAAAATGTACATACATCCCTGGGGCTCACCTGAGCTAGATTCTCTGGTGTGGGGCCTGGAGATGTGCATTTAAACAAGAGCCACCCAGAGCACTGGAACAGAGGGTAGGGGGATAATCTGACATAGAACTCTCAAAAGTGTAGAAAAAGAATGAGGGCTGGTTCATCACTATTATCATTACCTTCTTTCATTAGATTATGGGTCCTAAGCATATGTCCCCAGAGAGCCTAGTGGGTAGCAGATTGGTCAAGACCACAGGGCTTTGTTCTAGTTTAGGCTCTACCACTAATTGTCTGTGTGGTTCTGAATAGCTCACTAACCTCTGTGGCCTTGGTTTTTGTCACCCATAACCATAAAGTGTGTGGGCCTATATATTTTAATGCCCTTTTTATTTCTACTTATCTCTGATTCAAGTATTAAATTTAAAAATATAAAGTATAAACTCTCCTGCTGGCATCTATGAGGTACTTGGCTAAAGAGGTCAATAGTTTTCACAAAAGGAAAGTGTGAGTAGATAGAGTGGCTGAAATTCTGTCCCAGGAATTAGTACCTTATCATGGACTGGTTGTGTCTGTGACTTGTACCTCAGTTTTCTCAGTTACAAAATGACAATGACACCTGCTCAACCACTTCACAGTAGTCCTGAGCTTATGGAATTTATAGAAAGACATAAACGGCTCAAGTGTTTTGAAAACTGTAAGGTGCCAATCAAGGGGGTATATTATGAGTTGTCACCTGAATTATGTTGAATTTAGGTGCGTATCAGGCATCTGGGTGATGCTTAAATGCTTCTTGTCCAGAGTGATGTGGGAAGCGCGGGAAACTTAGGTTTCCATTAGAAGATCCTGAGACTTGAGAGAGAAGATGCCATAAAGAGCAAAGTGGCCTGAACGGAACTGAGGGAGGGCAAGCTGTGTGCCAAGTTCAGCCTGGGAGTTTACACAATACTCTTTTTAGCATCAGACATACTTTAGTCCCCAGTAAAACAAGTGAATAGAAAGGGCCCTGTGAGATATCTTTGGATGCTTCAAGAATTCTAAAAGCTGCAACTTGGAATTTTAAGCATTCACTTCCTTTTTCAACAAAATCGAAACCCTATAGGTTAATTTCATACCGAGGAGTTCCCACTTCTTTAAAACCTGATTGGAATATGAGATGGTTGGGACAGGCCAAGACTCTTATTCTCTTTGATAGAAGGCAATATGCAGCAGGAGAAAGCGTGTTGGCTTTGGAGTCAGGTTGGATTCAACTGCCAGTTTTCCAACAACTTATTTTGAGTCATTGGGCAAATCATCCAGAATCTCAACTCCTCAGTTTTCTCATCTGTAAAAGAGAACAGGGTCACATGTATGTTATCAAGTTGTTGTGAGGACTGACAAGAGAACGCAGTGGAATACTGAGTTCTGGTGACTTTCAGTATTATGTTCCT
This sequence comes from Pteropus vampyrus, assembly GCF_000151845.1. Taxonomy (NCBI): domain Eukaryota; kingdom Metazoa; phylum Chordata; class Mammalia; order Chiroptera; family Pteropodidae; genus Pteropus; species Pteropus vampyrus. The sequence goes on along the minus strand of NW_011888849.1, from coordinate 4,222,115 downwards.
CAGCATTGCTCCATTCTTACATATATTTTATCATAATATGTATTGCCTAAACACAAGCTGCTGAATGAAGCACACTCTGGCAACCTTCAAACAGACAAAAATAAGCATAAGAACCCTCGTTTCTTAAACTTTCAAAGAAAGATAAACATATAAAGTAAAACATAATGTTTTATAATTTTCTTGCTATAAGCCATGTCTTATCAAGGCCAATTAAAAAAAAAACAAAAACAAAAAACAAAAAACGGGCTGAATCTCTGTGAATTACTTCAGCCAGTCCAGAAGCAATGAAGTTTCACATACTTAAACCCATTTTAATCACCATTAAGTTAAAAATAGAAAGATGGTCGACAAAGGTTTTCTTCTTCTACCTTCCACTTTAGGACTCTACTTGGAAGAAATAGAAATTTGAGTTTTTTAAATGAATAGTACCTCAAGATTTTGTTGGTATGATCATTATACTGCAAGCTGATATTTATCAAGAATTCAACTGTAGTGTTCTGATAATAATTGTTTTTTTGCTGCAACATATCATAGTAATTGAGATTTTCCAGTTGTGACCTTAAGGTCTGTTGTGGTCCTGACATTTCTTCAGATGTAAAATATTCACTTCATAATGTTTTACATATATAATTATTTGTGTTTAACTTGGATGCTGTATAGTAAATTTGTATTTAACTTTTTGAAAACTTATAACTCAGATGTTAGATTTAGCAACTCTCATTTTTCTAGAATATCTGAGTAACCACAATATTTAATTATGTTTTCCTGTGTCACATCTATGCATTTAATGAATTTTCTTATTTCGCAACAATTTTCTTATATGTAATATAGGTGATTCCTTACACAGTTTCTTTGGTCACCTTGGGTTTAAAATTCACAACAGAACAATTGAAAACATGTTTGTTTTCTTGAATCCATGACAACGAGAACTTTATCTAAAAACCAGCTGTGGATGCTGGTAACCTGGGCACACCACTGACCTCAGTGCAGGCAAGGTCTGTACTTTGCACACATATTTGTCGATGGAGTACTTTTTTTGATACAGAGGAACAGAAAATTCTGGCTTCTCCAGAGAACTGGATGCAGGCAATCCCTCCTCCAAAAGTAGTCAAAATACCACTCCAGAGAACCTTGACTTTATAAGGGAAGGCAGCTTCTGAGTCACAGAAAGTCTCTTCCTGCCTAATTCTCACTGGCTACCCTGGAATGAGGCTCTGCTAAAAATGTTTCAGGCAACTTTTGATTTAGGAATTTCTATCTTCTTTTCTAGTGACAGAATGTGTATGTGTAATGGAGATTTTGCAGGTCCCTATACCTCATTGACTCCTTTCAAAGCCTTCTTCTTGGAAAGTGCATATGGGTGGAAGGATTCCCAGACTTTGAGAAGAAAAAGTTTCTGTTTGTCAGAACTTTGTTTGGGTTTGGTATTTTTGGGTAAAACATTACATTATTTCGTCTGGATAGAAGATCCTTCTCAACAAGGAGAAACACAAGAAACATAAAGTGTTAAGTGTTTGGAGAGCTATTATCTCTATCGTATTAGGACTTTTTTTTTCTCCTACATTGAATAGCTTCTCTTGACTTCCATCACTGCTTTTAAACCCCACGTTTTCCTTGGAGCTCAGGCCCCTGCTCTTCAGAGAGAGTATTCAGTTAGCAATGCTGGGACCATATAAATAGATCTAGTTCCAGCTAAGCAGAACTCAGACCAGCAGTGAGTGCTAGGATGTGGGAAGAAGATCATTATACCAGAAAATTAAAATCGCATTTGGATACTCCAGAAATCAGACTCTCTGCACAGGTTTCCCCATTTGATATTGATGAATCCAAAATCTGACAAAGAGATATGTCTGAGTTTGCATCTGACATAAAGATGCCAACACCAGAAGATAACAAAATGTAAAGACAAACTTTATCTTCCCTTGCCCTTACCCTTCAAAGGCACAAATATCCTAAAAAAGACATCTTCCTGAGTAATAGTCTAATTTTCAGACACTTCTCAGACAGTTATAGATTTGGACAAGAAAGGATTTTCCAGAACACCTAAGCTGGAGAAGGCGGGTGTTTTTCTTACACTCACTTTTCCTAAAGTTTAAAACTTCAGCTGCTTAAATGGGTATCTCACCTCCAAGTGTGTAAAATAATAGATTATATATTTGTTTTTCATCCTCAAATTGTTCACTTGATGAAATAAGTACAGCTAAGGACAAATAGAAACACAAAATACACAAACCTTATGCATGATATTTTGTAGGGGTGTCAGTAGGGTGGAGTCACATCATTCTGTTTCAATCTTTGTCAACATGGCCTATTTAAATTCAAGTTAGGATCTGAATGTTTGAGTAAATAGACATATTTCCTTAAATCCCATCTGCTAAAAGTTTAGGTCCAAATCTCATTACTTGACTAATTTCTTCTTCTCTAGGCCATTTGGATTTGATTTTTTTCTGATGGGTTTGCCAGAAGCAGAAACAACAATGCTAACCACTTGGAGAGTTGTTTGTTTGTTATTTTTACTAACAGTACATTTGTAAAAGCAGGGCTGTCATACAGACAAGAGCCATATAGTGTCTTCAGAACTGTGTGCAATCTCTCTCTTCTTACTCTTGATTCATCATTTTCCCCTAGAAAACAGCTAAAGATGGACATTCAGAGAGTGGCACTCATGTGGTGAGCTGACATACAGATCTGTAGTTCTCCCAACAGTTTAAGCTGACTCATAGTTAATGGAAAACTAGAAAGCTCCTGCCTGATAGAATCACTTACTAATGATCCATTTCTAAGGAAATAAAGCAAAGTTGTGTGTTGCTGAAAATTAGGAAGAAAGGAGTTTAAATTCAGCTGTTGGCTGGTCTTCAAGCAGCTGGAAAATAAGGGATTGGCTACTGTTATTTTTAAGAGTGACCGATGTCACTATTATTGCTCTACGGATTACAATACACACCTTTAAATATTCACAGTCAACTTAGACTTCATATTGTACCATTTCATGGAAAATGTTGAAAATTGACAAGTGTATAAATATGTTTACCCCCTCCTTTTCCTTACAACGACCATTACAAATCTCATACAATGGTATAATTTTAGCTTTAATATTCTCTGCATTATTTCTATTTTAGTATACGTGCTGTCAAATGAGTCCCCCTATTATCTTTCGATTTATATCTGTTTCCTTAATATCTATTTGAATTGAAAATCTTAAAGGTAGTTTTGCAATATTCTAGATGTTTTAGATAGCAGATACGAAGAGAGAGAGAGAGAGAGAGTGTTGAGCTATTGAAAAGAGCCATTGTAGAATACTAAAGCAGATTGAACCCATACGTAGTTAGTAGATTTTTATTTTAAAAGCTAACTTTGTAAGTCTTCAGTGTTTCTAAAAATAAGTTTTTAACTTCTAAGTTCCTTTTTTCTGTTTTCATTTTGCCTGGACTTTTCCTTCCATTCCTCTCCCGCTTTATATAGAGACAGAAATTATTTAGTATTGGGCTAATTTTTGGAGATAGAGCCCATGATGATTGACCTTGGAGATCTCTGCCTGGACCTAATGGAGTTCCACCCCCCAAGACCTCCAGGTCGTCATCACCATCTGAACAGCTTTAAGAAATACAGGAAGGAGAATGTCTTAATAGCGAGAGTTGCAGGGCAGTCCTGGAGACGGACGAGGGAAAATTAAGAAATCCTTTCACAGAGTTCACAATAAAGAGAACACTTCCTTATTAGAAGTTGTGTCTTCCTCTCCCTTTCTAAAGAAAAATATATCGTCCCTTCCCGACTCATCAATTTACCAAGTACAGGTAATGAGCTCTGTAGCCCCTGTTGAGGCTGCAATGCTTTGCTTATCTCTCATTCCCTGTGCCCCAAAGCCTCTTTAAAATTTTTTCCTTCAGGTACAAAGTGCTTAACTAAATGAACTCCAAATAATCCTCATTTATTTACATACATTTGAATAAAATCTATATCATTTTTGCAATTGAAACAAAATTACCTGGCAAACTAGTTTTTCTTAGGCCAAATATAAACACGTATATATAAATATACACGTGTACTTACCTGGGTTTTATTTTGCATGTTTACATAAACATATACCTTCAGACCTATACATTTTTATTAAATTTAAAAACTAGGACTAAAGCAGGCATTGAGATGAACTGTAAATATAGCCTGACTAAAGTGATATTTCATTTGGCTTCAATCTTTGGTAAAGAAATCAGGTTCACAAGACCCCTATTTAAGAAACCAACAGCAGATAGGAAAAGGTTCTTGGCATTTCTCCCAAAACAGATGTCTGAAGAGTTTGTGCTTTAAATAGAATGCACAAACTCTTCAGACATCTGAAAAGGGAGAGAATGGAGCTGTTAGAAAATAAAATTTATGGGTTTAGCTTTATTGAAGCTAAAGCCTACCCAATTAATTTGAAAATAACAAAAAAGCGATTGCCATAGTATATAATTTATTAAATGTTTGTGATTTTTTTCAAAATGAATTCTTCTGGTAGTCAGATAGATCATTTCATGGGTATCAAGCTAATAAAAATATTTTTTGTTAATTTCACCTGACCATTGACCTTGGCATAGCGCGCTTAAGACTCTGTTTGGAAAAATAAATCTCTTTCATTCTAATTAGGAAGCAATTTGGGGAAGCTGACTAATGCTGTATTTTTGTTGGAGTCAAAAAATATGTGGTATGTGGCCCCTCTTTTAAATCATATCCTCAGTGATTGCCAGGAGCAGGGCAATGCTCTGGGACAAACAGCAGAGGGTTATAATGGCCTAGATAGAGCTCAGTCTCTGGAGTTAGTTGGGCTAGTTTCAAACCTCAGGTCAGAGACTTGCTGGCATTGTGGCCCTGGGCAATTTACTTCACTTCTCAAAATTGCATCTTTAAAGTGGGGAAAAGGATAGGTTATTTTGACAATTAAATGAGACAGTGTAAGTAGTTTAGTGCATTGTCCAGTGTGTAATTAGTGCTCATATTAGTAACACATTAAATTACTAATGGAAGTCATAGTGAAACAGTGTTTTAAGTCACC
>NW_011888849.1:4213554-4216001 GCF_000151845.1 Pteropus vampyrus | reverse complement strand
ATATAATTAATAAATTAATAATATTACTAATATGATCACCAATGCCAGAGCAAAGATGGGAGAGCAGTATTTAGTTTCCAACAAAGTAGTTAATGAGGTTGAGGTCAATATGTTGGTTTATTTTGAGAGTCATGCAAAATGGAGAGAAAATTTATTATGTTTAAATATTCCTTCCATTGTAGTGATCTAATTCAAGGGGGTTTTTGGCTGTCACGTTTCTAATTCTAAATCCACTTCTTCTTCAGTGACTTGGAAACTACGTATGTGTAAAGAATCCTAAAAATAATGAGCAGCAATTCAATAGTATTATATTTTATTACTTAAAAAGTATATGCTAAGTATTGAGACTGATTGTAATTTTAAATTAATACAATGATATTTTATTTACATTTCAAAATCTATAATTAAGAAGGCTATGATACTAAGAAAATTTGAACAAAATTTCTTTAACATATTTATTAGATAAAGCAAAATGCAAATGTTCAGGCATTCGGATAAAGTTGAGGTTTGAAAAATGAATAATTATTTCTTTTATTAGACCTTCTAGAGGCTTAACCAGTACCAATGTTTGTAGAAGATGTTTACATTGTTTCAGATGCTTAACTCTGCTTAGGGAATGTTGCTGATATCCCCAGATTCCTTTGGATAAACAGCAAAATGTATTTCTACTGACCCCAAAGGAGAAACCTATTCCCTGAATCTCTGGCATCTAATGAATCAATTCTTTTGTAGACTGGATTATTTAAAAGATTAAAAAAAAAAAAAGCCTTTACTTTCCCTTTCACATAAATAGCTGAAGCTGAGAAAACATAACTGTTAATATATTTGTCGTAACTCTGCAAATCTGAACGATCTTGTGTTCTGTGGACACTGAGACAGCTTCTATCATACCTTCTCTGATCTGTCAGCAAGTGGTGGAAGAGACACAAGATTCTGTCCTATTGGAACTCAAGCACAAGGGAAAGAAGAAATGACAGCTGGTCAGGCTCACACTGAGAGCTGGGTCTAGTCATCAGCCATGCTCTCAGTTCCTTTGCATTAGAGTGCCAGCTCACCTACTGCCAGGGAAACTAGGGGATCACGCTGAGAGGAGGAATTTATTAAAGTGAGTCTTCTCTCCCACTAATGCTAGTGGCAGCTTCTCCATAAAGCCTCTGTAATATTTGAAGCTGGAAGAGGTATTGTCCTCTCTCTCAGCAATTTTGGTCTCTCCTATATTAATAATAATAGTCATAGGAACTAATAGTCATCAAGAAATTTTAATGTGTCAAATACTGTGCAACATCCTTTTCATGAATTACCTATACCCTCATAATAAGCATTTAAAGCATATTCTGTATCATCTTCTTTATACAGATCAGAAAATTAAAAGCTCAGAAAAACTAGGTAACTGCTTCATGCCTATATAACTATGTGGTACCAGAATTTGATTTCAAGTCCAGAGTCCATACTGTTAGCCCATAGATTATACTGGCCTGCCTGTAGTCTTCTAGGGGACAGGACCCATATCCTGTTCACCTCTGTATCCTAAATCTTCCTTTTCTCCTGTCACTGTAAAGATAGTGACTTGCCAAATATTTAATAAATATTTTTGGAAGTAAAGCCCAGAAGTGAATCGGTCTTCAGTTTCACTCCTGGGCCAGAACAGACTGGCTTGTTGCTTCCTCACTGAGAGATATAAAAGTCATATGCAGTAATATGAGCTATTTGGATACAGAGTCGAATGTGAAAAAGTTATCTCCATAAACTTTTTACCTTTAGAGTTATAAACGAAGTGAAAGCCAAACTGTGGTTGGTTTTCAGGGTAACCTAGAATGTTCCTCTTCTCCCTTATCCTGTTTAATAAGTCAAATCTGTTTTCACTTGGCCGCTCCATGGCATACATCCAGAATCCTACCATCCTCCATAAGATAACAGTGGAGAAAGACCCTTTAATACAAGTGAGCCTTCAAAAACAGTAAGTGCGGAAAAACGTGGCTCTTAAAGACAGAAATTTCAGTCCTGAGAGCATGCAGGCCCCTGGAGATGTGTGCACACAGTTCTTTCTCTGTCTGATCTAGATCCACACTAAACAAGTTCTCCCTCTGTCTTCTCTGTTTATTGGAGGAAAAATAGGGTGACCAGAGGCAACAGAACGTAAAGAATAAATATGAACCCAAAAAGGGGTATTGGTGAAAAAAATCAATACCATGTTATTTTATGTTTTATGGTCCACTGATCCACTGGACCATGTTCCAGGGTCCACTGCTATTTAGTTGGTTCTAATGGGCTACATAGGTGTGTGTGTGTGTGTGTGTGTGTGCGTGTGTGTGTGTGTGTGAGAGAGAGACAGAGGGAGGAAGGTGAGAACTGAGATAAAAGAAAGAAAAAAAGAACAGGACAGTGAGTTTCTGGGCTCTGTAGCAGGGTGCTTTGGCAGCCCTTGTTCCTGAGGAAGCCAGGCCTTG
>NW_011888849.1:4211592-4212229 GCF_000151845.1 Pteropus vampyrus | reverse complement strand
AGCCAGCTCACGGAAATCATCCGTCAGTCCAGTTTGATCCACTATGGATTAAAACAGGCTGAATCTACTTTTAACATTTTGGTTGCTTGTATTATTATTCAAATATCTCTTTTGTAGTATTAGGTGGGAAATGTAGAAAAATCAACAAACTAAATAATGTCATAATAAATGTATTTTTACTCAGTTTCTATACCACTTAGGCCAAATTATCACTTAGCAGAAACAAGTCTGCCTTGACTAAATAAGTAAATTATTTCTATCAAGGAAAAAAAAACTTAATTCATTTTCAAACACACTGAGATTTTATTTGTGTGAACGGAAAGAAAACTGGCTAGATGCCTGCTGGTTCCCTCGGCCAATCAGAATAATGTGACCATAAATGTCCATGAATTTCCCCCACAGTGAATCTCTGCCTTCTTTATTTCTGTCGTGGGGACATGTATCTTACAGTTCTGTGCCACATACTCTGCCTTTTATGTCTCACTTTCCTCTTCTCAAAAAAAAAAAAAAAAAAAAAGCTTGATGGAATCTCTCTTCTAAAACTCTATTGTCTTTTATGTTAAAAGCCAATAAATTAGTACACGTGCAGCTTTTGATTACTCTTTAATAATAACATCTAACAGATTTGGAACACTTC
>NW_011888849.1:4173152-4211247 GCF_000151845.1 Pteropus vampyrus | reverse complement strand
AGAAAGGCAGTGATTTATCTCCATACTAAGGTTTAGAAAGGACGGAGTTAGAGTATGGAGTTATGGCCACACAATTTTAATTATTGCAGTTTTTATTTCAATCCAATTTGCATGGACAAGATTCTTAGAAGGGAGAATGAATACAAACAGCAGAATTTCTTACCCGATAGAATTACTCAGTGCCATAAAGAATTCTCTTAGCTCACAAAATTACAATCTTAGTAAATAAAGCCTGACATTAAAAAAATATATAATGATAAAAAGCATGACATTAGTCAAGAGGAAACATGTGTTCAACAGAACAACAAAACAATCGGGTTGTGTACTTCCTTAGAGAGCTTACAACCTTAAAGCATTAGGCCATTGATGCAACTTTTTAAAAGAGGAAGTGGATTCAACACAGACTTCAGAAATTAACCCCTGCCACTTAGTAAACATGTGATTTGGGGCAAGTCACTACATGTTTCTTATCTGTAAAATGAGATGGTAACAAGACCTACTTCATGAGGAAGTTAAGAGGCTTAGATGAGTTAACAGGTATGCAAAGAACACACAAATTTCCCCAGCATTATATAAGCATTAGATAGTACTATTAATGGTACTTTACTTTTGTTCGGTTTCACAATTCCTATTTCTTTAAATGATTTGTCCCAACATATTTTCATGGTTTAACTAAAAATAAATTTGAAGACAATTTTAAAGGAATTTTGATAATCTCCTTGGACAACTTGGAAATTCCAAGGGAATTTCAGAGCTAAAGAGGGGTAGGAAATGCCTGCTTCATATTTTCCTCAGTAAGGAGACTGCTATAAAAGTCTCAGTTCCCCCTAGCTTACCATTTCCAGGGAGTAGGGCTGACTCATTTTCTTTGTTCCTGGCTAAAAAAAAAAACTCATAAGATGCAGGCTTGTGAAAGGCTTGTGAGGAGGTTTCCCCTGGCAAAAATGCCTCTTCCAACCTGGGGTTGAGGGGAGGGTTACTATCATCTGTCCTTCACAAAGCTCTTCCAGGTCTGTTTCTAAGTAGTGTCTTTTCATTGTGGATGTTAAGCAAAGATTTTTCAAACTTCTGGAAGTCATGACATCAGGGAGGACATTTAACCATTGGGAAGTGTTCTGAAATGGAATGAACCACCTTGGGAGCTAGTGGCAGCCAGCGCTGGGAGGATTCAAGCAAGGATGGTGTTAGGCAACTAGGGCTGTGTAGAGTAGTCTGGTTTAGAGTGGGAAGTTTCGTGACTGTAGATCAGAGGCTATCAGGAGTGTGTCAGAACGGCCTCAGCCTTACATCCCTGAGGGGCCTCAAATATAGATGCTCGACATGAGTCCCACACGACATTCTACATTGAAGTTTTAAGTACTAAAAGCATCATTTGCTAAATGGAAACACTTAAGACATCCCATAGTTTTTTCAACTCATTTTATTATTTGTGTTGAATTTTTGTTTGGCTTTATTCAATGTACTAGGAGAAGTTCAAAAGGCAGATCTAGACCATGTTCTGTGAGCCAGGCTTTCCTGGACCCGACAGGTCGTGTTCTAAGTGTACATAAATCTCTGGGGTCTGCTGTCCTCATTCCATGTTTCTGTTGGACCTGTTCACCCTTTCACAAGAAATCCAGTGCAATCAAGCATATTGTAACTGTCACAGAGAGAGGACCCTTAAAACAAAGTACAATGCAGAGCATTTCTTTGGGAAAAATCTCATCATTCCTCCTGATCCCACCCACACTGACATCACGTCCCTGGTTCCTGCCTTGACACACAGAGCCACACCCTCACTCTAAATCTTCCACTCCTTTCTTGTGCAAGGTCATTTTGTTCATTTCCAGCCTCTCCAAACTAGCAGGCTCATAGCCACTTGTCTTCTAGAGAACTATCCTTCCTAGAAGGTGGTGTATATGTGGGAGAAGGGGGTGCTTAGAAATTTAAAACAATTTAAAGTCATATATCTATGCCATTCTTTTGGGGGAAATTTCTCATTATGTTTTTGAACATTGCAATTTGCATTTAGTTATTCATGAAACCATTAGGCCTGTTTAAATAGCCAAGTCATGTATGGAGAGAGAAAGAAAGAGAGAGAGAAAGAGAGAGGGAGAGAGAGAGAGAGGGAGAGAGGGATGGGGGTGCTTTCCTCACCTTCCGACCACACCTGATCAGAAGCAACAATAGGTAATCACAGGAACGAAGAGCCTAATTCAATAAATCTTTTCTAGTTCTTTTCCAGAAAGTTTAAAAAATACTGTGTGTGTGTGTGTGCGCGTGTGTGTGTGTGTGTGTGTGCGTGTGTGTGTGTGTGTGTGTGTGTGTAGAAGCTAAGATGGTTGGCTGTAGGCATCTCTAACCTAATGAAAGAGGAAAGCTGTACAGGTAAGTTAAAGGATACTGATGATATTGGTAGCTATGGGCAGGGCCCACCTAAATTGTCACCTATAAAAGGTGTTGGTGATCCACATGCCCTTGAGAGGACCATTTGCAAAATATAAAAATAAGATCAAATAAAATTACAAAATGAAAGACCAACTCCCAGGCAAATCGTTATTGCTGAAAGGGCTGATGTTTACCAGGTGAGAAAATTGAGTCTGAGAGAAATTAAATACTATGCGAAGCTTCTCACAGCTGGTGAAGTAACTGAACTATTCTGTATTAGTTGCCTAAAGTCTTCTGCAGAAAACCATCTACTCCTTTCTATCCAAGTTCTCTATATTCTGGCCTCCAGATCCTCTACTCTCGCTCTTCATACATCTCACTCCACATTTTCTCTCTTCCTTATCCATCATCTCCCTTAAGCTGTCACTCAGCCTATTCTAATAGGGAAAGGCTAGTGTCCTGGTAGAGGGCCCACCCAGTCTCACTCCTCTAGCATTCCATGGGACTTGAGAGACGACTACTGTGACATCTTCTCTTGTTCTTGCACTTGAGAGACGACTACTGTGACATCTTCTCTTGTTCTTGCACGTCACCTCCCTGCCAGTCCCCTGGGGAGGTTCTGCAGCCCAGGTTGATTGGTCTTTTCTCTAGCAATCTCTTTGAGGGCAGCAAAGAAGACTAAAACAGAGAAGGCCACCATGCCTTAAGTCAAACTTTAACACCTGAGGGTGGCCCGCACGTCTCATGTGTGGATTCACAGAATAGGATTCACAGAATATCTGTGCTTTCAGGGCAATCAGGGGAGAAATGCCCAATTGATTTATGAAACCAGGACCTACAGAAGATCAATTTGTTTCCAAACACTTGCTGCCCAGAATTTTCTCTTCATCCTAGCTTCTCCAGTTCATTCCTTGCTCCAGGTTCTTGCTCAAGAAGTAAGTTAGTATACCAGTTTTCACAGTGGGAGAAATTAGGATATTGAGTAACTTGCTTCACATGTCAGTGGCCAAGCTCTGTGGCCCTGGTCAGCCAGGCTTCAAGCACTTTTCCTTGGGCAGTACCTTTGGGCCCATGGACACATTCGTATAGGAAGTGGTACAGGAAAGGAGCAGTAAGCTGCTTGTCTTTCTTTCCATCTGAACTATGACCCCAAGTTAGCACTCTGTCCTGTGAAAGCACCTCATTTAGAATAACAATGCAAAAGCAGCAGCTGGTATTTGTTGAGTGTGCTAAGAGCTTTGCAGAAATCATTTTTTTAACCCTGTAAGAAATAAATGTTCTCAGGGAAATGAAAACATCTATGTAATCAGGTTCACAGATTATCTATCTAAATCACAGCTCTCCCTCTTCTCTTTCCCCTTTCTCAAGAACCAAAACAGATTTCTATTAATAGAAACCAAATTCAATTTTCTTCCTCACCGGGCTGATGTGGTATCTGGCGCCCTCTAGTGATAGAAAAGTTCCGTGGTAGAAGTAGTGTGCTTAGATCTTCCTCCATCTCTACCAGCCTATGTAGATAATGTTATCCTTACTTGAGGCTGAAACTGTAAGAGGTAACTTTTAACAACTAATTTTTGTAACAGAGAATTTCTTATGCTGATCAAAAGTTCTAATGATCTATCAGTTAGAATTCTTTTAGTTCTAAGAGTCTGGCTTAAGCAAAAAATTGATAATGTATTGAGTTGGGTAACTGGGTTTGATTTCAGGTGACACTAGCAGGCTCTGCCTCTCAGCATGGTTTCCTCTCAGTGTGAGTTAACTCTGCTTTCAGTTCTGGCAGGTCCACAAGTTCTCTTTACCACCACGCCAGTTCCACACTTCACATATTCCCATATTAAATCCAGTGGAGAAGAAAGAGTTTGTGCTCTACTGTTGCTAGCGAAGGTCGCAAGGTTTACTCCAATTGAATGTGATGCGCTGGCTGCCTTAACCAATTGGTGTTCCTTGTCCCCTCCTGCCTCCTCCCACCTATGTACACACACAGGCCCAGGGATTGGTGTCAATGCCACTGTGGTGGTTCATTTTATGTATCAACTTAGCTAGGCCACAGTATCCAAATATTTGGCATTATTCTGGATGTTTCTGTGAAGATATTTTTTGATGGTATTAACATTTAAATCAGTAGACTCTGAGTGAAATAGTTGCCTTCTCTAATGTGGGTAGGCCTCATCCAATTAGTTGAAGTTCTTAAGAAAGACCTCCCCTGAGACAGAGAGAATTCTGCCAGCAGACAGTCTTTCATCTCAAACTGCAGTTCTTCCCTAGGTCTCCAGGTCTCTAGTCTGCCAGCTGGCTACCTTGCAGATTTTGGACTTGCCAGGGTCCACAATCATATCAATCAATTCCTTATAATCTCTCTCTGTCTCTACACACACACACACACACACACACACACACACACACACACAAAATCTCAACATCTATATCTATATATATATGGTTGGTTTTTTTCCTCGAACCCTGACTAATACAATCTCCCACATCAAATAGTTAAAGAGAGGGAAGAGAAGCAATATTTCCAAAGTCAACTTGGAAGTGCTGTTACCAGAAAGAAAAAGATAGGATAAACAATCATAGATGTTCACTACGATTGGGAATTATTAAAATGAACTTATGGCTATAGCAATTTGGTTTATAACAATTTTTAAAACATTAGGTCCATGGGGAGAAGGGATAAAAATAGCCTTAGTAGTGAAAAGGTGTTGAAGGTTTTCATCCTCTCAACTTTTTAAATAGTCAGCTATGTGTTGAAGTGTTATTCAGAATGAGATGTTCAGTGGCAAGAGTATCTTTAGAATAGAAAAAACAAGCTTTAACTTATATAGTATGGTTTGAGTAAAACCAAGATGGTCAGGTCCAAAATATCTCCCACAGCTGGTCAAGTGCCTGAAATTCTATTATTAAAATTGTATTTTTTGCTCTTGAAGGATTGGAGGCCCTTAGGAATGTCCACATAAAAATGACTTTTAGAGATATCCAAAATGTTTTCCCCAGAACACCAGCATTCAGGAGGTGATCATTCAATGAGTGTTCTTCAATGGACACCATAAAGAAGACAAAGAAGTTTGGGAAACAGTATATACCATTGCTCCCTCTTAGTCACAATGCATATTATTAGCATATCAAAAGTTCTGAGAATTTTTGGATTAAATGGCCTGTTTAAATTAACCCCAAATTTTCTAAAATCATTTCACTATGAAATATTTCTTCCCACAAAGCACCTATTACTATCTCATTGAACTTGAGAGTAATTAGGTATGGGGGAGGGTTAGAGGGTAGAGGTAAAATTAGAAAGGGCAGGGCCTCAGGAACAAGAATATCTAAGTTTAATTCCTGGCTCTGTTATTTATTAACTAACCAACTTTGCCAATGTTGCTTAAACTTTTTGGGCTACAATTCTTTGTTTGTAAAGTAAGCTTAATAGTCACTCATCTCATTGGGCTAAAATGATAAATATTAAGAAAAAATCATTTGTGAAAGTTGCTGGCTTATAATTCACTCTCAGGAGATGCTGATTTTAATTTTTTTTCTCTCTCTCTCTCCTTCCTCCTTTCTTTGTGTCCTTCTTTCCTTCTTTTTAATGAAATTTTCAATTTTCAATTAACTTATTTAAGTTTTAGATTTAGAGGAAAGTTGCAGAAATAAAACACAGGGTCCCCAAATACCATCACTCTCACCCCCATTCACTTCTTTTTGTGTCTATTAAATGCTGGGAAGTGTAAGAACAGAACTGGCACAGCCAGCGTCTTCCTCACAGAACTCACTAACAATCTACTGGAAGATGAGGCAGAGAAGCAAATCAACGCCTATAAGACTGGGTAATAAGTGCAGTGGGAAACACAAGTCATCATGTAAACTCGCCTTCTGTAAAATTCTTGCAAAACTAAACAGACAAATCTACTTTTCCAAAAATAATAGTGACTTCGAGTGGGTGTTAACCTGGCATTAAAGAATCACTTTTTTTTTTTTTAAGAAAATTGTTCAGGAAATAATGAGTAATAAAGGAGGGGAAGTAATTGTGAACGTTTAATACAGCTGGAGCTGTGTGATTCGTCCTAAGTAGTTAGCTTTGTTCTCTCCTCTTGAGAAGTAAAAGCTAAGGGGTCTTCCCTTTTCAGAATCTCCATAGCACACTTCATACACTAGTCGGAGCTCCTGCAGGCCTCTCGTGTCACCACAATACGGGGAGCTGAGTGAAGGACAGAACTGATTGTTCCCAGCAATTAGCTAAGGCTCCTGCAACCAGGCAGGAGTTGGGCGCTCAGAGCTCCAGTTTCAGCTTAAGTCCTCCCCAACTTCCCAGTCTGAACTACAGAAGAGTTTGGGAAGGATAGCAAGCCGCCCTCAGGTTCCTCACCTGAATCGGACAAGCCAGGCAACTGTAGAAACGCCCCAGAATGGGGAATGCCCATTTGTGCAACAAACCCTGACTCCCCGCTCTGCACCTCCCTCGCAGGCGAGTAACTGAGTCAAAGGCGCCTTCCTCAACCCTAGAGCTCCTCAGCAAAGCTTCCTCCCCGCCCCTCCCCCGGAGCATTTCTTTAGGTCCCCTCGGGGGTCTCGGAGGAGACACACACAGGTGCTCAGCGACACTTCTGGAAAGAGAGGAAAGGCGCTTGAGTGTCACTTCGCGTGAGCGCCCGGGGCGGGCCCTGCTGGCAAACACACACCCAAGCTACCCGGAGCTCAGAAGGGACCAGGCGGGACGATCGCTTTCCCTGGGGGGTAGCTGACCCGCTCAGCTGGGAGTGTGAGAAGGTCTTTCACTTCGGAGCGTTGCTCCCCAGCCATGACCGGGCTCGGGGTTCTCCTGCCTCTGGTGAGTCCTCTCCTGCCCGAGCGGGGCTCCGCCGGGCCGGGCCGAGCAGCGACGGTGCCTAGGGGCGGGGGCTGGGCAGGGCTGGGCTGCGCTGGGTGGGGGTGCGCACACGCGGGGGTCTCCGCGCGGCGGCGGGAGCGGCAGACACTCCACACACTGGCCCCTCCGGGCCGCTAGGGCTTCCCTCCGGGCAGCGTCTCCGGAACCCGCCTGTCTTGGGCTTGCCTGGGAGTGCCCACCCCGCGGGGCAGACGGAGCAGCTGCCCGTGCTCCCTGGGGACCGCTGTGCGCCACGCCGAGAGAGGCGGGCAAAGGGGACCTGGGCGGGTTAGGGCCGTTGGAGGGACGGCCGGGCCGGAGCGAGGAGTGGATCTTCTGCACAAGTCCTTACAAGTCCTTACAAGTCCAGCCAGAGGTTCGCTTCTGAGAAGCGACGGGCGCTGCGCTCGCTGGAACTACAGCGCGTCTTCCCGCGGTTCTCACGCGTAGGGACGAATCAGCCCTTAGCAGCGGTTAGACCCGAGGGAGGCTTCGGGCAGCACCGTTTCTTTCTTGAAAAGTTATCTTGTCGCTGAAGGCGCCTCCGGAGGCTTGTTAAACTTATCGCGACACGGAAACAGAAACTGTTTTTGTTTCCTTCCGGGAATCCCGCTCTTTAAGACTGTCAGTTACTGTGTCAGCTTTTGTTTTGTTTTGTTTTTCTCCTTGCCCTTCATTTTCTTCTTGGAGCCTTTCTTAGCTCGCACTCTACGGCAGTTTCTGTTCTCCCGGGCGGGAGGGAACCCGGGCCTCGCGGCGGGGGCGGTGGTCCCTGCTGCCACAGCGCACGCGCCGTGGCGCCAGGACTCGGCCTAGCAGCTTGAGGAGCCGCCGCCGCCGCCGCCGCCGCCGCCTCTTTTGGAGAGTCCCAATCTCAGAAATGCCAGCTCAGAAATGATGGCTAATCCAAGAGATTTAGCCTCCAGAGGGTCAAAGCCTTTGAAAGCCAATGGATTCTTAATTTAGGGGGCCCCGCCGAAGTTCCAGGCACTGTGATAGGAATGTTTATAAAAGTGACCTCAGTCAATTCTCACTGGCACCTGTGCAGTGAGGAAGATGCCCTCATCTCCACTTTATAGATGGTGAAATGGGGTTCAGAAAGTTTAAGTAATTCAACAGCTAGTAAGTGGCAGAGCTGGGATTTAATTTAACCCTAATTCCAAAGCCCAGACAGTTTGTCGATTGCACTCAATTTCCAAACTAAACCAACAGTTGAAAGGAAGAATAACAAGAATGACTGGCTCCATCTTATGATGGGTGGGGGGAATCTTCGTTTCTTCTGAAATAATATGCAATATTTGGGCTCCTTTAGCACCTTCCTTAGATAAAATATAAGATTCAAAATCGAGAAACCATTTACACAACCTCTGACCACACCCTTCTCTTCCTTACCATTAACCACTGCATTGTTGCAGTGTTGTTTGCTTTGAAAATCTCTTAGTTTTGGGGACAGCAATATTGGTACGCGTAGCAAAATTACCAAAGCCCGGAGCTATACTTACTAAATTTTTATGTAGTACCGTCTTTATCAGACGTATATGTTTAAAGCACAAAGGAAACTTTGCTTTTCTGAAAGAATGCATGCACAAGCATACGCACACATTCATATATACACATACATTTATATATACATATTATAATACCATAATATAAATTACACATAATTTAAAAATTATATTTGTATATGGTATATGACCTAAGAAGTTAAAGTTATTAAATAAAATTTTTAAATGCAGATGAGTCAAAAGAAAAAAGTCTGACATAACCCTATCACCTAGATAATCATTGTTTCCATTTTGTAGTATATCCTCTGTTTTTCTCCTCTAATGTGACTCTTAAATTTAGTTACACAGAGTCCTGCCTTGCATCCACCACTTGCCCAATATCACACCTCTATTCTTAAAGAAGTTTCCACACTGTCACGTTACCTTGTGTATCTCCAGAAAATGCTTGATTTTATGCTCTTTGCTTCTCTTCCCTTCTTTCTACCCTCTTGGAGTTAGTTTTCTCTCCCCTGGTTTCTGGGTGTCATTTCCGTGGCACCCACAACAAATAAATTTGACATCTCAAAGTAATGCACAAATATCTGAAGGAGACAGAAAAAGACTCAAACTTACTTTAGAAATTTGTGTGAGAAATAACTGGGCACTGCTTCTTCTTTTTTTTTTTTTTATATATAGCACATGTTTTGTACTTTTTGGATCTATGGTCAAGCAACTACTAGATAGCCAGTTTATCCTCCTCCATTTCTTGAAGCAGTTGTCTCAAAATTATGATGAGGAAAAGAAGAGGGCATTAAAAAAAAAAAAAACAGCAGTGCCTTTATAAGTAATCACAGAATAATTTTAGGGAGAAAATAAAGAACAGTTGCTTAATTTATAATTTAATTATTTTCCTTAAACCAACCTAGGAAACATAACATAGATTGCAATCTATTTTTATTTATTTTCATTTTTAAAGGATTATAGATATATCACAAAGGACTTGAAAATTTTTATAAATAAATAAAATTATGAAATGTAATTTAAAACATTAACAACCAGAATGGAAAAACACAAATTTATTAATGATGACAAGGTTGGTAGGCAAAAATGAAATTGATATATGAGACCTTCAGGGCCCCCAATACAAGCTACAACAAGATGAATGAAGTCTTCTATTTTCCATCCTTAAAATAGTTACCACTCTTAGTGAGTTTAATTTAGAAAAAGAAATTTTATTTCTTGCATTGAGTTTAGAGGCAGGGAAAGGTGAACTAGTTAGAGGCAAAGAGGACCCAAGATTTGGTTGTTGTTTCTGAGTAAATATCTTTGGAACACTAGTCAAGTAATTTCCTTCTAAATAGTTCTTATAGTGGAAGTGCCAGTATTTTAAAAAAAAATCTCTCTGAGGGCTACTAGAATGTTTTAGGGTAGCCAAATTGCTGTAGCACAACTGCCATTTGGAGAGAATAACTCTTTTCTAAGAATTATCAAAAACCTGAATAAGGAAATCCCCCACTTGAAAACCCCTAGTGAGTTAAATACCTTTTTGTAAATTATCTTGAGTCCGAAAGTCCCTTAATGAGCACATGTTTTATAATAGGTTCTAAAGACTATTTACTTATGGTAAAAAAATAATCAAAGAGACTAATTTAAAACTTGATGCACAAAATAAAAAGCAAATTAAACCAAATTTAGGACAGTGACTTTATTTCTTTCTTTTATAAACAGACAAATCGATCATATAATGTAAAACAAAAAGTAAGTCTTGAAAAAAGTGAAATCTCATTGTTTCACCACTTAATATAAGCATTTTTTATTTGACTTATATCCTCCTAGCCTTGTCTACACATACATGTAATTGCATATTTATTCAGTGCTATTTATAGTCTGCTTTTTGTCACTTCATATATACATGAATCTTTTTCTATCTCTACATAATTTTCCTATAATTTGGGGGAGATGCATTATAGAGAGTACATTTATTAAAGGAACTTGGATTACTATAATCCTTATTATTTTATTTATTATTTATAATTTATTATTATAAAGGAAACATTTCTTAAATATACTGGGATATATGTATATATTATTACAAATAACTTATAGATATTAAAAACATATATATGTCTTATTACCAAAAAATTATTGTAGAACCATTATAAGTGCCTTACAAAAGCTTCCTGGATCCTAGTACACTGTTTTTTCACATGAGCGTCTGTATGGATTTAGGCCCGATTTCGAAAATTGGGCCTATACTGCCCCATACAGTATATATGTATGTATGTATGGTATTATTTTTGCTATGTATGTGCATCTATTCACAAAAGTGGGAAAACAGCATTTAACTACTTAAGTTCTTTTCATTTTCTAGAAGACCCCGGCTTTAAAAGAAAAATAAAGTGTCTAGCTTTTTATATAGTTAGATTCCTAACACCAATTAAGTATCTTCGATTCACTCTTAAACAAGAACAAATCACTCAGTCTACATGCCTACCTTATTTTCTTTGAAGTGAGAGTATGACTAGTAAAACACAAATTAGAAAGAAATTAATCGTCATAAGATAGGTAACTTCACCTTCCTCAAAAGACATAAACTAGGTCTCGCCTTTGATCACAGGTCCCTTCTTGATTTGGAATGAACTTTTGTGTAACTGAAGAGGAATTTTCACTCAAAAGGCTAATCAGCGATTTGTTCTTCTACAGATATGCTTGCTGCATAGGCCTTACTCGAAATTAAAGACTCATCTTCTCTTGCTTGTTCTGTTTAAGCAACAAATCTAACTGCCTGTACCTCTTAGCAACTCCAGCGCTTTGTAACTCTTTGGAACTGCCAGCAACCCATAGCAACTCCAGTGCTTTGTAACCGTCTGAGGACAAATTAACCAATCAGCCCATGCCAAAAAAGTTCTATATAAGCAATGATGCAACTGAGCTGGGGTCCAGATCTTCAGAGTGCTAGCTCCTCTGGGACCTGTGGCGTAATAAACCTACGTCTGATTCTTGCAAGTTTTCTGCAACATAACCAACCCACTCCCATCTATGGGAATTTAGAAACAGCAGTCATAGCTATATTGGACTGATGGAACGAGTGCCACTAAGTGGGGATGATAGTGACTTTAGTATGAAGTTATGCATTTTGAGCAAGGCGGCCTTGTAAATTAGCAAATCCTACTACAAATCAGTTGGCAGATGCACTCAGCCTGGCAAGCAAGTAAGACAACTACAGGTTTTGTTAATCCATGAACTGAGACAAATTTGCAAAATTACAATAAAGTTGGCACTGGATTCATTAATGACAGGCTGTCCCTTGGTCAAGTTCGGCGGCATTATAAATTCTCTCACCTCTGTGTTCTGGGAGGTCATGAAAATATAAGGTGTGAGAAACGTCAATACTTTATATTTTGAGGACAAAGATCTTAGAGAGAGAGGGAGGAGCAAGGAGGGAGAGACAGAATGAGATAGAGAATAAACTTAGAGGAAGTGGGTTAAAACTCTTGCCCCTTGCTTTTAGCCAACCTCACAAAAGTTTCTTTAATCCTAGTAGACTTTTTTCATATGAGTGTATGGGTTTAGGTCTAACTTTGAAAACTGAGCCTACGCTACCCCAAACTATGTTTTGTTTACCCTGCATAGTATTGATACATACTGTGTGTGTGTGTAAGTATGTATGTATGTTTGTGTATGTATTTTTAATACTAGTTGCTACCATTTAAGTGTTGGAGGACATGATTCCTACTCCCCCGAAGCAAATGGCTGCCCCTTTCTTCCAGGTGTACCTCTCCATTTAGACGAGCCCCTCTTACTCTTAGTTTTCTGTTTTACCTGAATGCTTTACTACTGTGTTACCATCGTAGCTCCTGTGAACGGGAAGACTCTAGGGCTCTGGTTCAGGATTTGGTAGGCCTCCCGTCATCCATTTCCTCCACCACAGATGACTTCTTTTCAAGCTTGTTTTTGGAAAGGTCATTATTTCTCCATGAAAAAATAGAATTCTAAATCGGCAAGTGTAGAACACAGATGCTGTTAGTTTGTGAAGCTCTTATCTTCTCACATGTAAATGTGGTAGCTTGCTAACCACCTTTTGCTTCCTCTAGCCAGTTATTCTTCAACTGTGGTGAGCATCAAAATAACTGGGGCACTTGTTTAAAGAGAATGACAAGGAGAGCCTCATTCTCAGGGATCCTGATTCTTTTGGTTTGTGGTGGGTCCTAAACTTTTTTTTTTTAATGCATCACTACTCGATTCTGCTATCTGTCAAGGCTTTGAGACTAGTTTTCAAATGCTAACACTAAACTCAAAATCTAATCCCAGATGGAATTTTCATTTTCCCTCATTTTATTTTATTTATTGCTTGATCAGTGAGGGGCTTAAAGTCACTCACTCCTCTGACCTCAGCTCTCTCTCTCCTGGTCTTCCCAGAAACTGACCTTAAGAAAAAAAGAAGACATTACTGGGATAAAATTACTTTGTATTTTTCTTTACACGTTTTGAAAAAATAAGAATGAATAAAATCTTCACTTACATTTTTCACGTAGAATATTTTATTTATTGTCATTTCAATTTTCCAATAATACGCCTACTTCAAAAATGTCATTACTATTTTCTTATTTTTTTACACAAATATATTAGAGAGGCATTATATAATGGGAAATGGTGAATTATTAATGGTTTTTAGAATTTCTTTTTCCTCGAGGGTTGATAAGTAACTAAAAGTCTAAAAAGCAAACGAGCGGAATTCATCAGTTGAGCTTCTTGTCTTGCTCTATTCGTGTTCTTGGCAGCAGAGGACAGTAGGATTCCAATTCACCTGTAAGGCTGGGAAAAAGCAGTTCAGGTTCCTATCAGCCCTTGATGATTCTGGTTCTAAGAATGATTTGAAATTTCTTGTCTGTTTAGCTCAGTGATAGTGCAAGATGAAAAATCCTTGTGCTTAGCTGAGTGAACCCAAGCCCATGAGTACCACTGACACTCTTCAAATCTAGAATCTGAGGAGGTCTTCACATTGTGTCTGTGACCCAATTTCCTCTTCTTTCTTATAGAGACACTATCATACTGAATTGAGGCGCACCCTATGGACCTCATTTTTCCTGAGTTACCTCATTAAAGACCTTATCTCTAAATATGGTGACATTTTAGGGGCCTAAGGATTGGATTTCAACCTAAGAATTTGAGTTAGCAGTATGCCAGACCAGACACTATACCAGTTTGGAGCTTCCTCTATCAGACAAGGGGCTTGGGTTGGGACATCTCTAAAACTTTTTCTGCTCTAAAATTGTGAATATAACGAGATACCAAATTTCAGGTTATATGTCAAAGACCCTAGAAATTAGCTGGAGACTGCTGGTGTCAACACAGTAAAAAAATCTTTTTCACTTTCTGTTTCTACCTTTCTGCCAAGTGCCCCCATTGCCTTCTGTTACCTCTTAACAGAATTCTGAAAGAGGATTTGCATGGCGGGGTGTGGGGGGATTCTTTTACTTAGAACTCCATAATCCATCTATTCTCATCAACCTGTTTGAAGTTCAGAGCAAGGGGTTAAAATGTCTGCATTTGATTTCAGATATCTAATGTTTAAATCACTCTATAAACATGCATTTTAAATGACTATTTAATTAAGTATTTTATTTTATTACACTTTTATATTGGGATAAATATTATACTTATATTATAAGGTACAATTTTAAAAACAGTGTGTCAAATTTCAAAATAACATTCCTGATCTTTAAAAACAAACTGTCCAGAACTTATACATATAAATGAATGTCTTTCCCCTCTGTGGGTGACTAAACAATCAATACAGTAGTTCCCGTGTTTCTCAGTTTTAGTTACCGCAGTCGACCCCCAGTCCGAAAATATTAAATGGAAGATTCTAGAAATAAGTTTTAAATACATAAGTTTTAAATTGAATGCCATTCTGAGCAGTGTAATGAAATCTTGTCCCATTTCACTTCATCTCACCCAGGACATAAATCACCCCTTTGTCCAGCATTCCTATGTTGTATATGCTACCTTCCTGTTAGTCACTTGGTCGCTGTCTTGGTTATCAGATAGACTATTGTGGTATTTCAGTGCGCATTAAAGTAACCATAATTTTATTTAACATTGGCTAAAGGCACATGCCTCCATCATTCATCTCACTTCATCTCATCACACAGGCATTGTATCATCTCACACCATCACAAGAAGAAGGGGGATACTGTACAATAAAATATTTTGAGAGACCACATTCACATGACTTTTAGTATAGTATATTGCTATAATTGTTCGATTTTAGTTTTATTATTATTAATCTCTTCCTGTGCCCAATTTATAAATTTAACTTTAGCATATGTGTGTATGTATAGGAAAAAGCATAGATTATATAAGTTTCGGTACTATTTGCAGTTTCAGACATCTGCTGAGGGTCTTGGAACATAGCCCCCTTGGACAAGGAGGGGGACCACTGTACTGCATTTTTAGATTTTTTTTTTAGTCAGCGTGTTAGCCACACAAGGAAGTCAGCCCACGCACTCTCCAGAGTGCATTATTCTGAGAAATATATCTATTTATTCATAGTTCAGCAATAGCACAATGAGATGCTAAATTATGAGATAACTTTTTCTTTGTCTTTGTGTTTACCATCTCATTGACAGCCCAGCAACTCAAGTATTGCATTCTCACCATGAGAATCTATCAGGGTATGCTGCATAAGGCATACTTCTCTGGTAAGTGTACCTGAAGAAAATAAACCAAGTTTAATCAGAGAGACTACTGCAAACTGTAGTTACCAGTTTGTAGTAATGTATAACCAAGCTTTCAATTTCATAAATTAAAATAAATTCCTTTATTGGAACTTAATGGCACATCTCTTCGTCTGATTTTACTTCAAAAATAAAACAAAATTTTCTTCATCAAACAACTCTGCCATTATGTGTGGTGATACAGTTCGTCTCAGTTGACCAAACGGAGATAAAACAACCCTGATAACACTAGTTTAAAGAAATATATCCAATTAAAAATAAATGTTTATGATGTTTGATTTAGTAAAATTATAGGACTAGTATAGAGACCTAGAACAGCAAAAGATAGAAAATTTATGTGAAAGATTAAAAGCTAATAATTCAAAGATTTAGAATATTTTCCATCT
This sequence comes from Pteropus vampyrus, assembly GCF_000151845.1. Lineage (NCBI taxonomy): Eukaryota > Metazoa > Chordata > Mammalia > Chiroptera > Pteropodidae > Pteropus > Pteropus vampyrus. Next base: position 4,195,412 of record NW_011888849.1, on the reverse strand, counting down.
ATTGTTATCCAGATTTTCTAATCTTTTTGACAAAGATTAGCACAAATTATAAATAAAGATATTATAAATAAAGATTTTCTAATCTTTTGGACAAAGATTAGCACAAATTATAAATAAAGATATTATAAATAAAGATATTTAGGCTTAACACAATTTTGCTATCTCTAAAGTTTGTTACTTTTTGATTTTTTTTATTATACAGCTAACACATGTCCATTATAGAAACAAGATGAATTAAGCAAAAAATAAAAATAAATGTCATTCGTATTCTCGCCAACTAGAAATAAATGTTACCATTTTATTGTGTTAAAAATAATCCTTGCTGAAACATTTTTTCTTGAAATGTTCTTCTTTTATTCCCCTTCTTTCTATTTTCTTAATCTCTAATCTTCCAGCACTGAACTGTCTGGATCGCCATAATGCTGATCAACAGAGCATTTTTCTGCAATATCTGAGCACAGTGGTTGAATTGAATAAACTTCCTTCTGGACTTTAATTAGAAGTAAAACATTCTTCACCATGATTACTGTAGAGCTTGTAGTCATCTTGAACTTTTGTAGTCAGTTTGGAATCTGCACTCTGTATTGAAAAATCTCGCTGTATTGAGAAATCTAGACATCCGTCTATTCATTCTTGCCATCTGAAGGGCTGACATTTTTCACTGCCCCATGCCTTCCCCCCACCTTATACTTTTGAAAATTCTTTTCCTGCTTGTTTTGAATTTCACTAAAACAGAAAAAAAAATGGTAATTTTTTTTTTTTTTTTTACTTCCTTTTCAAATCCTAGCTCATCTTCTCGGGGCCAATCGCTTCACTGATTTTTTGTAATAATCCTAAATGGGAGTCTCAATTTTTTAAAGTAGTTTGTTTAATTCAGTCCCTGAGATGTTACTCTATTTGTAACTGTCATGTTAGACCTCGAGTGTGTACAATTCCCGGGAAGGTGTGGGAGAGCTTGTTAAACTGGGGCGGTGGGCATGTGAGGGATGTCATCAGTTTCTGGGTCTGGCCACACCTGCTTCATTTCTTCTGTTTAGTAAGCTGGTTGGCTATGAAAAGAGATCCATCGCTGATGCAGAGAATTAATGAATAGCCGATTGTTTTCTCATTTTCTTATTGTCTGATATAAGGGACAAACTCTCATGTAGCCCTGTTTCTGAGTGTTTCAAAGGGAGCAAATACAAAGATTCTAGTGCAGGAGGACTTCCAGTTCCTAATTATTTGTGCATTTCAGATTCCTACCCCAGCAAGAGACTACACTCACAGTGAGAACCATGGCTGTTCCCAGACACTCAGCGCCCGGATGGGTAGGAGGGAAGTTTTGCTTCTTCTCAAGCTGCAGACCAGGGCTGGGAAGTTCCACCTTCTTGCCAGCCAGAAACGCAGCCTTGGGGGTCCTGGTACAGTTTTCTCCGACTAGAGGGCTTGGGGCTGGCTTCTGGTCCTCAGAATTCCTACCAGATTCCCCACCCCTACCCCCAGCATGAATTTGATTTGAAGGTTCATTGTATAACTAACACTCAGGCTTTTTGCCAACCCTTGTCTAGAAACAAATTGAATTTTTTGTGTGTTCCTAAATGTAGGAAAAGTAATTAGGAAAAAGTAATTTATGGACCCCAAATAGAACTCAGATTTGGGTCAGAGGTTCCAATTCCTCCCATAGCCACTCCTAATTGTAGACTATTGGACAAGTCAGTTCATGTACTCTGTGCTCAGTTTCTTCAACTATGAAATAAAACAGTAATAATTCTCATGCACTGGTTTATTGAAACTACCATGAATGTGAATGAACTTTGTAAAAGGCCAAGCAAATGACGGGAGGGAATAAGTCAATGACCCTGTAGAAACTGGCACTCTTACTTAAAATTTTCATAAATGATTCAGAAGGAGAGACAGAAGCAAATTTTCTGATTTGCAAAACTCAAGGAGTCATTTAAAAATCTGTCTCAAAGCTGAACAGATACTCATGACCCCTTTCTGCTTTGACATTCCAGGATTCTAGGAGTTTGAAGCGTCTATGGCCATGGTTGGCCTTATGATCCCACTATGACTATGGCATCATAGTTAAACTGTTAATTACCTGTGTGGTTCAGGAGACATTAATCTTAATCTTTATTTATCTTAATAGCAAGCTGCTAATGATGTTTTTGCTGAGGACCACAGGTACGTCCCCACCATGGCCAAGCCAAGTTTTTCTCGGTGTGGCCCGCCTAGAAAGCCCTTCCCAGACGTTTATCTACACAGCTTATGCGTGCAGTTCCATCAGGTCGCTGCCCAAATATCCTCTTCAATAGCTTTCCCAGACCAGTCTTTCAAAAACCGCACTTACCCACCCCTTGAACTCTCCAAGACCACAAGCTTGCCTTATTTCTTTAAATAGCACATATCCCTCTCTGACATATTGCATATTTCTTTCTTTATTCATCATCTCCTCTGATGTGATGCTTAATTTTATGTGTTGATGTGACTGGACCATGCTGGCCACATATTTGTTTAAACGTTATTCTGGATGTTTCTGTGAAAGTGGTTTTTTGTTTGTCTTTTGTTTGTTTGTTTGTTTACATAAAATTAATATTGAAATTGGTAGACTTGAGTGAAACAGATTACCCTCCATAATGTAATCTGTTACATTATTATGATTAGATGAGTGGGCCTCATCTAATCAGTTAAAAGCATTAAAGGCATTAATAGAACAACTGAGGAAGGAATTTCTTCTTCCCTTAAGGAAGAAGGAATTCAGCCTCCAGACTGCCTTTGGACTTGAAGTGCAATTTTTCCCTAACTCCCCAAACTGCTGGTCTACCCCATCGGATTTTTTGGACTTTCTAAGCCTCCACGATAGCATAAGCCAATTTCTTAAAATCTCTCTCTCTCTCTCTCTCTCTCTCTCTCTCTCTCTCTCTCTCATTCTCTCTCTCTATGAGTGCGTGCACACACATACACACACACATACACACATACACACACCCTATTGTTCCTATTTCTCTGTAGAACTCTGATTAATGCTTTTCACTTACATATAAACTCTATGAGAACAAAGTCATTATATGTTCATGGCTCTGTTTCAATGCACCTGGTACGTAGTAGGTAGTCAACAAAGTATTTGTCCAATTAATTAATTGTAATGAAATAGCTAATATTATTACCAGCAGAATAGATCTTTGAGGTTTCTCATACTTTTTAATCTTTATTATGATGCAGATTCAAAATTATTTTTATTCCTCCTTTTTTCCCCATTTGGTTATCATTTAATGTAGTTTATTCATGTTTTAGAGCTTTGATATAACCTATTTTCTGGCCTTTTCAGAAGCTTTTCTGAAAAAAACTTTTTTGAGCATTCAGATCATTTAGTTCTTTGTGGGTTTCCTGCTTTGTCACAGTCAAAATGTCCCCATTTCTGTTTGGAAAGTTTGGGTTAAATCTTTGCATACTGCCATCTTGAGTTAATGCAAAATTTTTAAAAAATACAAGCTGTCTGAAGCACTACTTACATCTCATCATGTTACAGTCACGACGTGCTCTTCAGAGCCATCTTTCTTTTTTATTCTTGACATAGTTCTTTGATGCCGAAGTCAATAAGAAATGTTTCCAGAAATTCAACTTCGTGAAGCAGATGAGAGCAAACACATGAGGCTGGTGCTGGTATCAGTGTTTCATGGCCAAGATATTCACGTCTCTTCACTTTTCTACTCCAGGTTTCACATTTCTCAAATTCCAAATGTATTTTAGACAGAAGATTTTGATTTCCAATCAAAAACTTCAGAACTAAAGCAAAACGAATTAAAAAGTACATTTCTTTTAGACAGCTCCAGAAAGCTAGATATATGCACAGTTTTTCAGAAATAGCACTAATGTAACAATCCCTAAATGTAAAATGTGCTACTCCTCTGAGCACTTGATCATTTAAACCAGGGATTGTGGGCCTGCCCAGAAATACAAATCTTTATGACTATATGGTTTCAAATTTTGGGGGTAGATACCCAGAAGAGAGATTGCTGGGACATATAGTAGTTCTATTCTTAATTTTTTGAGAAACCTCCTTACTGTTTTCGATAGTGGTTGTACCAATTTACATTCTCACCAGCACTTAGGAAGTTTTGCTTTTCTCCACATCTCCTCCTACACTTGTTATCACTCGTCTTGTTGATAATAGCCATTCTAACAAGTACGATGTAGTATCTCATTGTGGTTTTGATTTGCATTTTCCTTGTAGCTAGTGAAGTTAAGCACCTTTTCATATGTCTGTTGGCCATCTGTATGTCTTCCTTGGAAAAATGTCTGTTCGGATCCTCTGCCCATTTTTAATTGGATTATTTGTTTTTTGTCGTTGTTAAGTTATATGAGTTCTTTATATATTTTGAATATCAGCCCCTTAAAGGAGGTATCATTTGCAAATATCTTCTCCCATTCAGTTGGTTGCTTTTTTGTTTTGTTGATGAGTAAAGCATTTTTAAATACATTCATCCCAGGAGGAAAAATGGATAACCACATCTTCATCCCTCCTTCCTTGGGAGTCAAATGGTATCCCCCAACCTGAAGGGGATACAGGCTTGGATGACAAAGGGAGAAAGGCTACAATGGGAGAGATGGGGACTCCTGTGTCAGTGATTTAAACATGTAGAACATTGAGTTCTCCTGACTCAGAATATGTCCATATCATTACTACACTATATAGTGCACAAAATATATGCCATGAAAACGATAAAAAATGACTTTGAGAAAAAAAATCCTCAGAACTAATAGTTTAAAATTTTTTGATGCTTGGCAATAGAATTTGCATATTCCACGTAAGATGAGAGATTGAGTTTATGTTTAGAGAGACAAAAAATAAATACTAGGAAACCCAAGAAAAGAATCAACTGGAAATTACACCCAGATGCTTCCAAACATTTTTGAGGGCTAATTTTTCTGAGGAACTCTAGTCTATAACTGACTAAAATAAATTTGATACAATGTCACTCATACTTTGTGCTTTTATCTCCAGAAGTAAGGAGCCAAAAATAAGTTAAAGATTGGTTCTCTATTAAATGAAATTCATTTTTTCTGAATAAAGGTGAAGAAAATCTGATTGTATTTGTTGTATGATTGGATAACCAGGAAGGATTCATCAAAACTGTTGATTCTCTGACTCTGTATAAAAAGAGAAGAAATAAAACCTGCTGCCATTTTGAAATTTCATGTTTTTTCCTACTCTACTATGTTGCCCCTCACTAGAACTTTATTATAATAATAATAATACCACTTACTGGACATTTATTTATGATGAGCCAAGAATTGTGCTAAGACCTTTTCATGCATTATTCCATTCAGTTATCACAACAAACTCGTGAAGAAGAGATTATTTCTACTTTTTGATAAAGAAAGGAAGACTCAAAATTTGAGTGACTTTATCTGCACTGCTAGGGTAGTAAGTGGGAGCCAGTGCTCACCTTTGAGCCTGGAGCCCTGGCTCCTTCTGATCATCTAGGGTATTCGGGCTGTCATTCAACTGGTCTCCCTTTTTAGAGATGAATTGGCAGGAGCATAGAGCCTCACATTGATTTTTGCCTTTGCACCACGGCAAATACAGCCATTTGGGGCAACTTATCCTTGCGTACCAAGTTGCTTAGTTCAGAAGTCAATATAATTCTCTTCATACTTTTCTTTTGCAGATAGTTATCTTTATTGCTGGACCATTATCTAAAGGTGGTAATATCCAAGTGACCAGTATCAACTCTGAGGTGTTGGAATCAAGTCATAACATTACTGAACGGGAGTCTGGGTGCCCGAAAGGCCTACATCGTGATGGTAAATTCTGCTGTCACCTATGTCCTCCTGGTATGTTAAGCAAAACACTCAGCAATTAGAGTGAAAATCTGGGTGAGGAATAGCATATAGTAACAATAAAGTAATAACAATGTAAATGTTTTTTGGTTCTCCTGAGTAATAGCATTACTGAGAAAAAAGCCAACAACTATGAAATTATTTTTTCAAGACCACTTTAATTCATCTTTATCACACTTGTTTGATGTGGGTATAAATAAATATAATTTATAAATGATATGTACGAAATAAGAAGAATTATCTATTTAGCTCTATTCCTTAGTAGCAAAAGAAGACTCATTTGTGGATATTAAAGTTTATCACATCAGAACTGATTAGACCATCATAATAATTGTGGCACTCTGAAAGCAAGTCTCAGTACTTCTCAATCAGAAGCACTGAAGCCTGCAAAATACATTTGCATTTTGCAGCTTAATACCTAGCTGAGCTAGAAAAGCAACAGATAAAAACCAACAGTTTTTTAAATCAGTATTTTGAAATGCAAACCAGTTTCAGATCGGAAATCCTTCATATGGGAAGCTAAGCAAAATGTGATTGTGCAAGCTTTTTTTTCAACATGAAGTAAGGTAGCTACTGCTTCATATAGATATGAATCTCCTGCTGCATTGTGAAGTAAGACAGGACGATAAAGAAAAACAGCTCATGGGTTTATGCAATAGATTATTAGAACTACAAGGGATTGTAGTCGGGTTTCATGGGTGGCCTCCCAGGCTTCCGGCACTTTAGCTGCTAAACAGGCATGGGTCCTGTTTATAAAAAGAGTCTATCAGTCTCCCTTGGACTTCTGTCCAGGTGTTAATAACCATTATGGAAAATCTCCCTTATAACCCAACCTTTTTGTACTTAAGCCCATTTATACTTATGCTTCTCCAATTAGGAATGAAGAATGGCTCTCTGGCTTTTCATAACTTGCTGAACACAATCAATTTGTCCTGTGAATTCATATCTTTACTCATATTAATAAAACCTAAAATGTAAATTAAAACAAAGATAATATGCTTTGCATATCAAACTGTCAAGGATTTTTGTCTGTTTCTTTTTTTGTTTTGCTTTGTTTTACATTCATTTAAGAAGCGATCTCAGCCCTTGTGAGTTCATATACCACTATTTCTTTTTAAGAAAAAAATTGGGGGTAAACGAGGGAACAAAATTTAAATCATTTCTTCAATTAAAAGAATAAATTTAAAAAAGAAAAATAAAAGAAATTTGGATATGTGGGCCAAAAACTTGAAAATGTTTTTACCTACTGATAAAGTGATTGATTTATAGGAAAATGTCTTGAGAAAATAATCAAAATAAAGGAAAATACTGTACACTTGACATTTCATTATGATAGCCAATAATGTAGAATTAAATAAATTTTTGAGTACTCAAAGGCTGACATATTATGTTCAATCAAAGTCTTATTTTCTAATATATTTCTGATATAATCATCAATGTTCCCTTAAGGAATTTCTAACTGATCTGCTGGCCGAATTAACTGATTCTTTCTATTCCATCTCTAAAATATCCTGGATGGCATCCAACATGTGCTGAAAACTTCCCAATTTTGTCTCCTCTTGTTGAATTTTAGGCTTATCAGTATTCAAATTGCTTCCAAATCTGTTTATGCTTATTGATATTGTGATAGAAATATATGACTTAATTAAATATTATATAATCCATAGTATATAGATACAGAGAAAAGACAGATTTTATTTCTGTGAAAATTAGTTTGAATGCTTTGGAGAATTTCAATAAAGATGAGTTGCTAAATTGAGTTGATGAATTAGGTGAAGACAAAATTCATGGAAAAATCATAAATATTTTGATAGATTTTCATATATATTATTAGTGTCTAAGTTTTCTTTCCATCAAAAAGAAAGGAAGGAAGGGAGGAAGGGAGGAAGAGAGGGAGAGAAGGAGAGAGGGAGGGAGGGAGGGAAGAAAGAGAGAGAGAGAAAGGAAGAAAGAAGAAGGAAGTGAGAAAGAATTTGAAATTTTAATAACTTGGTTCTACATCACAAGATTGACTATAATTATGTAGCTATATTGTATAAATGAAAATGGTTACAGTATTTTTTCAGTAATTCCCTGAGTGAACTGACATTTTTGATTAACTGATTAAATAAGTCCTTGCCATATCACCATATCCAATAAAGATATGTATACATATCTTTATACATATATATACACACATATATTCATATATATATGTATACATACATATATGTACACACACATGCATACCTAGATGTTACATATACATATACTCTCATGTATATATGTATATACTGTTATGCATAGGAGTGTACCAAAATAATAACAATGAATAGCTCAGGGTAATTGACATGTAGGCACTATTTATGTTTTCCTGCCTTTTCCAAATTTTCTACAATGAACATATGTACTGTTATACTCAGAAAAAAATGTATTTTAAAATCTTATTTTTGTGTAAACAACTCATTTTTATATTTTGACAAATTCAGGTTCTGTACATTGGAGGAAGGAGGGAATCTGTGATTTATCGTATCCCTGTCATGCCATGGGCATTGTGCTAGGCACATTCTATAAGGCAGTTCATTAAAGAGGCCAATTTACTTAGAAACTAGCGTATCACTGGCAAGCAAATAAAATTGTACTTTGGCTTGGTTTTCTTTTAAGAATCACAAATTAAATTAATTTGATTATATAATCAATATTTTGTTTTATTAAAAAGAAGGCTATGAGGTTATTAAGAAAGTCACGTACCTAGGAAAAACAGCATATATTATTTTTGCTGTACATGCCAGTGGGGCAGATTAGACTTTGCCTTTCCTTCTTAATTAATTGTACCATTAGCAATTACAGTCACTCGTCATACTTTTCTCTTAGATTTTTCTTCATATTTTCTCTCTTTCTTCTTCATTCTCTGTCCCCTTACCCTAACCCTGCTTTCCCCATAGCACTTATCACTAGTTGACATTATATGTTTATTTGTATGTTTCCTGCTTCTACCTGGAGGATATGAAGTCCTTGGAGATTGAGGCTTTGTCTTAGTTCCTGCTGTACTTTCGGCTCAGCAGGAACTAAGACAAAGTTCCTGGCACACAATAGGCATTTAATAAACCCTCGTTAAATGAACAAATTTTCCAGGAGAAGGCATTATTGTATAATAGCAATATAATGACCCACTTTGTTTTTAAAGTAAATGAAAGCAAATGTGAATATTATTTAAAATACGTGTATTAAGATAAGAAGCCTTATATAAATTTGTTATAAATATGTTCGTGCCTGCCCATCAAAACATACTCTGACCCTTAATGGCAAAGGAATAAAAAGAAAGGAGAGAGAAAAGGGACAGTGAGCGCTTGCAAGACAGGTCCTTGTAACAATGCAGTTCTGGTAGCAATGCAAGAGTAGTACTATTATCTCTACCACATGCATGAAGAAATTTAGGTGTAGAGAGATTAACACTTTTGTTAAAGATCATGGGGCTACTAAAGATTTGATGGAGGTCTTTAGAACTTCAAACATTCTTTTTCTTATATTGTGATATCTCTTATCAGGATCTGTGGACTTTGGAAAATAAAATGAGAAGCAGAGCAAAGTGAATCTTTAGGTCATCTCAGTAGCCAGTGGTAGCTATCTACACCATAAATATATACCTACCAACCTCTCCCCTCCCCCCAAAAGAAGTTGGTAAAGGAATTTTTTCCAGTGCATTTGGTCATTCTAGCCTTCACACACTCCTGTTGTTAATTAGGCTATTTCTGTATGTATAATCCTTCAGTCACTCTTTTAGCTCTTATTTTGGGAGACTTTCTGTCCCTTGACATGATTTTTACAATAACCTTCTCTCCCATTGTCTTCATAGATCATTAGCCTAATCCTCCCTGTTTTAGCAGTGTTTTATTGCCATCCCTGCATACTTTCCACATTGTTGTGTGACCTCCTGCATTCAAACACTTGCTCCATTTTTATCTTGGCAGGCACACGGAAAGATACTGGTTGTACAACTGATGAGGGCAAACCAGACTGTGTTCCCTGTCCAGAAGGGGAGGAGTACACAGACAGGAAACATTATTCTTCTAAATGCAGAAGATGTGGAATTTGTGATGGAGAACAAGGTAAGCAATCGAAAAAGACCAATCGTCATACTCCATGTAGAACTGTTTATGATACAGTTTGAAATTGGGAACTACTTTGGTGCTATGTTAGCACACAAGAAGGGACAACATGGAGCTGTCTGGGGTGAAGCAGGAACAGGTACTGAGCTAATGACTGGTCTAGACATTTATGGGTCAACTCTAGGCAATTCTCCCAGGCATAGGAGACTGACTAGATATGAACTCTGTCGATGGGGTTCATCAGCTCCAATCAAAAGTGCAGAAAAAATTTTTTCTACTTTAATTTATGCTGGTGTAATGGCTCTTGTTCATGTCTAGAAAGAGCTCAGAAACCTTCATATCCAAGGATAAAAGATCCCGAGAGGTAGATGGGATGCTTTACCTTTGGGGATCTGGTTTGTCCTGACAATTCCAGTTGGGGCCCTGAATTTTCATGGTTATCCCAATCTATTCTGAAGGCCCAGATTAAACTATAACGAAAGTACTCTCAATTTTGTTTGACATCAAGAAATCTCTGGACATAAGCTTTTCTTGTTCCTATTCAGGTTCTAAAGCAGTGTTTCTCAACCTTGGCTGTACATTAGAATCACAAAGGGTGCTATGAAAGATGCCAGCATTTAGGTCCACCTTAGAAACAGAATCTCTAAGTGAGTGCTTTGACATTGGTCTGATTGACTAGGTCTGGGATGGGGTCTGACAATCTGCAGTTCTACAAGCTCCCAGGTGATATTGATGCTACTGGTCCTCAAGCCACACCCACACTAGTAGCCAGATATTAGACTAGAGGAACAGGGGAGCCAGTTAAGCTGAGGTAAGGTTGTCTTGGTTGCTGGATTGTCTGTCCCCTTAAAACTCTGCTAATGATTTCAACCACTTCATCCTGGGGTTGCCTGTTTTGCTTTTAGATACTAGTTATGTTATTAAAAGCATGATGGTGTGACTGCTGATGATAAGCAGCAGATCTCAAAAATTGATGCAGCTCCTGCCCATCATTTTCATAGTCCATTTATAACTAGCTGCTATAACTAATAGTCTGCGAATTGGTTTTCTAGGCTTAGAAGTGGAAAAAAACTGTACCCAGATCCAGAATACCCAGTGCAGATGTAAATCAAACTTTTTTTGTGACATTCCTCCATGCGAGCACTGTAATCCTTGCGATACGTAAGTTTTAGTCTTTTTCTGATTAAAACACTAGATATACCTTGAGAGAGAATGCCTTCCTAGAGGGAAGCAACACTGACTGAGAGTCAAGAATTTGGGTTCTAGTCTTGCTTTGCCTCCAAACAACTAGATAACCATTTGTTCATTCAGACATCCAGTCTCCAAACATGTATTGAACACCTCCTGGGTGCTTGACACTGCTGGCTGCTTAAGTTATGAGCAAGGTCCATTCTTGGCATCACATTCTCAGGCTAGAGGCAGAGAGAGTCAAAAAAGGCATGGTTAGTGTATCGAGACCATGTGGCAAGCATCAGAAGAGACTTGTGCCCAGGGAGTTATGAGTCGTATAGAACCTTTCAATCCTGCCTGGGGAGATGCAGCGAAGATACGACACATGGCTTGTCGTGAAGGAAGGTGTACATGGATCTAAAGGAAAATAGCAGCTGTAAAAAGACGGAGAAAGCTCTGGGGAACAAGTTACCTGGCTGGAGTGTAGAAAAGATTGAAAAGGGACCAGGGCCAGATCATGAAGAGTCTTGACTTTCCTGCTAAAGAGCTTGCTTTTGACCCAAAGTTGGAAAACCTGACTTTGCAGCTCACTTTTCTGCTGAAAAATTAGATGAGTTTGAGCAGATCACTTAACCTCTCTGAGCTTTAGTTTCCTCACTCATTAGGTTGCACATAAGTCATTTGTCCTATCAGCTTCATTTTTGTGAAGATCAGATTGGGTAATATGTGTTATAAAAATAGCTTCTGCTTTGTAAGACATTGTTTTGCATACATATCAATATAAGTAAGATTATATTAATTTGCTTCTCCTTAAATTTGTAATTCATCTTAGGAAACATTTAGGAGTTTACCTAGTAGGCTTGAAAAGGAGAGACATGATGCCTTATGTCTCTTATTTACTGGAAAAATTTAAAGTATGTGCACTTAACCTAGCCTTTCCTTTTTAGCCCCAAGTGTCAGAGCCTCCATGATGACAGAATAAGTAGGGATTGTGGGGAGGGACTAATTTAAGTCAGATTGTAGCAACAAGTAGTTCTAAATATTTAATAATCTCGATTTAATTTTGTACTCACCATAATAATTTCTTCATGCAGATAATATTACCTCGTTGTTATTTGGTAAGAAAACAGGCTCATGGTGGTTAAGTGACTTGCTCAAACTCATCTAGTTAGGTAATAGGCAGAGCCAAGCTGCCATATAGACAATCAGACTGTCAGTGTTTGGCTAGCTGAAGAAAACCCATGGGAACCTCTTGAGTGTCCTCATCATGACCTGATGCTAAAAAGGAAAACCTCTAAGGGCCAGCTGAGTAGGCTCCTTAAGTAACATCTAGGCAGTGGCTATTGTTGGCCATTTTATTCTTCTATGAGATTGCTCTGAAATTGCTTTTGGCAGTTTATTATTGTCTCCCAGTATTTTAGGAGCACAGCTTATTGCCAATTTTAAGTTTATTTGGGGTCTATTTAATCCTTTTTCTTATATGTCAATATTTTATTACCTTCCTGATATTTTAAAACATAGTCATTCCTTATTCATCTAGATGTCCAAATTATATGGTAAATTTGTACTAGCTTTAGATGCAAATCTAAAAATACTTGATATGTTTGTCAGATATAGATGCAAAGATGAATAAAATGGCCCCAGATTTACGGTGTGTCATTGAAAATGATCAGAGAATTCATCCACCAGGCTTTCTGAATGCCCTCTAAATTTTTTTCTAGGTGTGAACATGGAATCAGTGAGAATTGCACACCAACCAACAACACCAAATGTAAAGGTTATTATTTTTTTTAATGCATATACTTTCCTTTCTCCTATTCCCACGGTAAATTTTGATTCTTTGAGAGTACCTTGTTTAATCTTAAAGACTGCTTATTTTTATATAAAATATCCAGTGTTCCAATCTACAGGATCCAGCCTTGGGTATCTGTCGTTCCTCATCCTCATCCCGATTTCAGCACTTGCAGGATCAGTAATTTGGTGTAAGTTCTTATTTTGTTCAAACCACGGGTTGAAATTACTTAGAAAATACTTGTTCGAAGAATTCCTTTCGGCCTCCTACATATAAATAAGCATCTACCAGGTAGGTAGCTCCATTATATTTTAATCCGGCCTCTAAATGCATCCCTGAGAGCTGATCAGAATAGATGATATTATCTCTCGGCTACTGTTTTTGAGCAATCGTTTTGGGCACTGAGTGGGTATTCTCATCCTTCCTGTTAATAAAGGTGTTTTCAGCCAGGCAGCAAGAATTAGAAGTAATCCTTCACTGCTCGTCGAGATTGCCCCATGCATTAAGAGAACACAAGAAGCGAGGGCCATCCTGGGAAAGGCATCGCAGGGGACACTTGATAAATTTGTCTCTCTTTGGGCCTCCTCACCCTTGTCCAAACTCCATGATTTTTTTATTATTTCTCCACCGTAATTTAAAATACTATCCAATATATTTTTTGCAAAGGTTACCTAGTAAAGTCAGTAGATAAGCCAAAATTGGGCATAATCATAAGTACTCCAAAAAAATCCTTTAAATCATTCATAAAACACAGGGCAATACAACTTTCAATAACTCTGAAGCATTCCATTTTTCTTCTCTGTTGAAAGATGTCTCTGTTTCTCTAGTTCAGCTGAAGATAAAGAGATTGCCTTGCCTTTGGAGGTTGTTCAGCTAAAAATACATATTTAATATTTAAACACTGTAACTGTACTTGGAAACTTACAGATTTCTTTCTTCCATCTCATACTCACTTCAAGGCATATAGTCTTTGAGTGTGCATACTTGAATTTCTGGACATTAACTGCCACTCCATGGCAAGCCGATGTCAATTTTTCATATCTTATATGTTTCTATGCCCTAAACCATGACATCCAGCTCAAAGCTGGTGAGAGGGCATACTGATGCCATATGATAAGTCAAAAGCCAGCTTCAGGCTAGGCCAGTGTGTAGTAATTGGATGTTTCCATTAAGATGTGGCATATCTGTAGAACACTTGCCCTGGTGGGATGGAATTGTCCAAAATCAGGACAATGCTGTCTCTTGAGGTGTTTGGTCACTTTAAGTTTCAGTGAATTTCTCTTTCTTTCTCATATCTTTCTTCATTTGACAGTAGTTCTCACATGCTTCCTACGAGGTTGAGAGCTGAGCTTGATAGAAATTTCTTTGATCTTTTAGGGCGGAAAAGACGAGGCAGGAATAATGTTGGTCGCAATGAATCTAGAGCTTCAATTCCTGTAAGTGTTGAAACATGTCTCCGCTTTCTGAGAAACATAGAGAAAGTAGTAATTCATCTTTTTATTTGTTACTTTTTAAAAAACAAACATTTATTGTATTTGTGTGTGCATGGATTAGAGGGCACCAAAAAGGAATTAAGATATGGTGCCCAGTTTATCAGTAAGCTGCATACCACATAAGAGTTAACAGAGGACCTCAGTGGGTGTGTACTCAGTGTCAGCTGGAAAAGGATGTGGCCCAACGTCATGTTCCTCACTGGTGTTAGTCCTGCAGAGAAACTGCAGCAACATCCTTTACCAGATGATGCAGTATCCAAGCCCATGCACAGAGACAGCTCTTAAAGCCCATTACAGAGGCACAGTTTAACTTTCTCCATCCACCGGTTATCAGAGCTCTCGCTATATGTTTTTCAAACAGGGGATTAAAACATCTCAAAGAACAGAAGATACACTGGGAAGAAAAACCAGTTTACCTCATGAATAATGATTTTCTCATTTGGGGCCAGGGCTCAGTGGGCTAACGTTAGGGTTCTTTAAATCAATAAGGTACAAAATAATTTCAATTTAAACCATTTTCTCATGTCAGAATAAGAATAGTTAAAGAGAGTTTTAGAATGATTATGTTTGTTATGTTTGTTTTCATGACTCTATATGAAAAATAATCTTAACACATTCCATGAATTTCCTAAGTTCTTTGGCTGTGAAAAAAATAAACCAATATTTTTTAGTTTCTGGCAAGGCTGAAACCTTCAGAATAAAAACTTGAATGATGAAAGAAACCTTCTTAATCACTTAGTCTAGCTAATTTTATACATCAAGCAACTGATTGTACTTCAGTATTAAGGAAGAATTAAAAAATTACATTTGGACTACTCTAAATATATTTTTATTTTTCTCTTCTCCCTACATATTTTTTTTTTCTCCCCAGAGAATAGTTCCAATGAATTTCTCAGGTAAGGCTTTTATCATTTTATTTCATAGAGATGGCTTCCTTAGGAGTAACAGGCCAATTTTAGACTAAAATAATGTTGTTAATTTCAGTAACGTATTATGGGATCTTGCTATTCCTTGAGCTTACAGTTCTTCCTGCTCACCATCAAGAGTATATCAGGCAGTTTGTTTAAATTTATAACTAATATTTCTAGTTAATAATAAATCAGGTAGTGATGAGACACTATATTCTGAGGGTTAGGGACATTTTCCTTTACAAATATTTAGTTGTATTATAGAAGTCTTGCCTAAACTGACCTAGAGGTTAATCTAAGTTGCAGACTCAGTTTTTATTGGTGTATTTCAGCACTGTAACAACATTCACAATTCTCCTCAGTTGTCTTCTTTGGCTTGTGATTCAAGGATGAGATGATCATAAACTCTGCTTGCCTTGTAGATTTGTAGGTCATTGAATATCAGATCCATAAGGGATTTTAGAGGTGATCTTTACTAACCCTTTTCTAGATGAGAAAAGAAGATACAGAGATGTTATGTATCTTGCTGAGGTCACAGGTCAAATTACTGGGGACATAGGAGGAATTAGCATTAGAACTCAAGGTTGTTTCTGTATTTGTGATTCTCTATCAGCACTTTAGACCTCTAGGATTTACCTATGTTCTTAAGAACTATAAGAGGAGAAATAAATATGGTTTTCAGTCATGGCAATTAATTTAGAAGAACATATTTCAGAGACTGTTTTCTTTTTTTCAGACATCGACTTGAGTATATATATTACCACTATTGCTGAGCAAATGAAAATAAATCAAGTTAGAGAATTCGTTCGGAAGAATGGTATTAATGAAGCAAAAATAGATGAAATCAAGAATGACAATCTCCAAGATACAGCTGAACAGAAGGTCCAGCTGCTCCGTAATTGGTATCAACTTCACGGGAAGAAAGATGCATATTGCACTTTGATTCAAAGTCTCAGGAAAGCCAATCTTTATGTCCTTGCGGAGAAAATTCAAGATATAGTCCAAAAGGACATGGTTAGTGAACATGAAAATGCTAACATCAGAAATGAAAATGAAAGCCAAAGCTTGGTCTAAAGTGGAAAACAACTCAGTTCTGAGTATAGACAATCAATAGAAAGAAAAAGTAATGTTTGAATATGTTTTTAATAGGTGGGGGCTGTAAATATTGCTTTACTTCTTACTGGGTGTGTTTTCTTTTTCTTTTCTTTCTGTCTTTCTGTCTTTCTTTCTTTCTTTCTTTCTTTCTTTCTTTCTTTCTTTCTTTCTTTCTTTCTTTCTTTCATTTTATTTTTTCATTTCTTAGAATTGTAGAGCTAATATATTTAGCAGTCTCAATACTCTCATGATTCTGCCTTCAAGGATGTTTGAAATCTGATTGGAAAGACAGACATGGTTAAGAATAAATGTGGTGGCATGTTAAGTATGCAAATAGGAATGTTTGCAAAGACAAAAGATTGGGATCGTGCTCTAGTATCTAATGTATGATTCTGTAGCTATGAATGTAATTAGTGTATGTGAATATAAAGATCTGTCTACAGGCCGACTCCATCCATGAATCAGTATAAGCCATGACCTCTTGGCTTATACTGGAAAGGCGACTTTGCCTCTAAATTACCTCTCAGCTCCATGATGATTCTAGAGATTTTACCACATTTATAAACTTTGCAACTCTGAGAGGAGCATATTCAGGGAAGGCTTGTGGATACCTCTAAATGCAGAATTTAAATAAGGTTCTACCTTAAAGATTTTTAAATAGATTATTGGTATTTATTAATTTTGAATTCACATAGAAAATGCAGACTAAAATATAATGCTTGAATATTTTATGTTTGTCTACCATTTTACTGGATCAAAATAATCGACTTCTTTCTCAGGTGTCAAAACATTTCTATCAGAAAAGTATTACTAGAGTATTGCCACCTCTCCATTTCGATAGCCTCTAGACCCCCAAACCTGGAAGTACTGTCCATGAAACACATTGAACCCCTAAAAACTATTGCTGCTCTTAGAAACTTCTAGCCTGGTTTGGCGAGACTCAATGTCCTTACAAAAGATAGCTTTGTGGTACATTATGAACTCATGTCTACCATCAAAGCTGATAAGGGAGATTATTATTTTACGCTGTCCCTTGTAAAATGTCCAGTAATTCTCTATGTGTTCTCTTGCTATAAATGCAGCAAAGGTGAAATCACCATCAGGTTTTAGGAATTGCTCTTGTTATTTCTCATAGCTTCAAGAACAAACAAGCGTCTCTCCCACTGGTTCTTTCATATTTGTACCTTTAAACACTTCTGAAATTTTACATTAATGTGAATTTTAACAAATATTATTTATATTTATATAGATGTAAACGGACTGACATAGATACTTAGGACTATATGAAGAACTTCCATTGATGGAAGATGTGTTTTCTTGTTTGGAAATATAAAATATAGGTAAAAATATTTAATTAAAATCATGTTTTTGGTATTTCTGGTTGTCTTTTCTTTGGTGGACCCTTGCCATTTTTTGTTTGTTTTAATTTCCCCAGTGCTCAGTGTAACCTGTCTATGAGTCTTTAATGCTTTCCTTGGTCTCTCAGGAGGTATTTCCTTTTAAAAGTCCTTCCAGTAGTTAAACAATTCCTTTTGTAGGCTGTTACTGCCAAGAAAACCCCTCCTAAACAACACATTATTATTTATTATGTGAGGTTTCGTAATTACAGGATTATATGTCAGGCACTGGAAATATAGATAAGAAATTAAATATTTCAAAGGGTAGGTTTTATTCATAAGAAAGCTAAATGGGGATTTTGAAATATTCTTTCCCACATACTTTCCATCCTGAATACTTGGTTATCACTGGACTCTCTTTTTTAAAATTTTGTTTTAATAACATATTTTATTTAATTCATTATTCCCAGTTTTATCACTTCAATACGTAGTCAATCTAAAAACTATTAATGAGATAGTTTTATTGTTATTTTTTCATACTAACGTCTTCAACATCTAGTTTGTATTTTATTTATACTTATAAAGACATCTCAGTTTGGTCACACTTTTTAAAGATTCAATAGCTACATGTGGCTAGTGGCTATTGCATTAGATGGTTCAGGTCTATACCTTTGTTAGGGCAGATTTAGCAGCCTTAACTCTATGGTGGCTGCTTTAGCCCTGCTACTGAAACCCAGCTCCTTCCTGAGTCTGTTCAGTGAGGTCTCTTCACTCTGATCGGTTGTAAAGTCAATATCTCCCACCCCTATGTCCACTTCAGGAATTGTTCTTACAGTGTCTCATAGTTGGTTTTTTGCCTGGCTTGGCATCTTATCTCTGCATCTTCGCATATTATTCAGCCAAAGTCTCGAGAGAACTTCTATACAGATTTCTGGAGTTCTTTTCCTGCATAACTTTCTTCTTTTCAGTACTCTGTTCTAAAAACTCTGACAGCCTTCATCTCCTAAACTCTAGCCTCTGCTCCTCCACTCAACAAGATGACTGCTCTGCCTGGGGTCCCCTCCTGTGCCAGGGTCTGGAAGGTGCCTCTGTGCAGAAAGTCTGAATGATCACAAGGCTCTCCTCATTAGTTCCTCTTCTCTGAATGATCACAGTCTGTGCTACCTGGTGTCCCGTTTTCTAGCTGTAGAGCAGGAAGGCAAGTCTCGTACTAGTTATTCTTCATGGCCAAAAGCAAACATCCTACTCTGCAAGGTGGAGTTGAGTTAGAGAATGTCCTGTGCCCACTATGTGAGTTCCAGCCTAGAGCTTGGAGTTTCTTTGGGAGGAGAGGGAAGTCGAGGTCTTTGGACTTGGTGGTGTGGCTCATTCTTTCATAGTTTCACCTGAGTGGGATGGCTCCCATGTCAACAATCACAGCCATGTTCTCAAGTTTAAGGTTCATAACTGATCTTTCTTACACTCCCTTCCAAAAATCATACTCCATACAGTGGCCACCATGATCTTTCTAAATGGCAAATTTCATTATTTCACTTCCCTGCTTAAAATCCTCCTTGGTTTTCCTTTCTTCTCAGAATAGAATCTATATTTGATTTATGAGAGCCTGTGAGCCCTGGGCATATGTACCTTTCTAGCATCTTTACTCAGCACTTTCCCCTCTCCCATTCTAAAGCTATGTCAAACCACTTTTTCTCCCTCTAAGCTGCTGTGCTCTTCTTTTTTTCCCTCTATTATCCCTGAGTTTTTGCTTTTTACTTCTTCCCCTATTTTGCCTCACTCCTTCCAATCAATCCCTCAGATCTCAGCTTTAAATGCCATTTCTTTTGGAATTCTACCCTGATGTCCAAACCACACATTTCTGGCATGTTCATGTATAATGCCATTTTGTACATAGTTGTTTGTCTCTCCCTTGCTAGGCCATAAGCCACCTGAAGACGGAAGTCAGGATTAACATGGAGTAGGTAGTCATTCAATCAGTATTTCTTGAACAAATCAGTTAATGAAGGAATAAATGTATGCACTAGTCATTTGTGTTGGTTTGTGACTGCCTTTTGGTAGGAAAGTTAATAATCAGTGGCTGGTCATTCATTATAAGGTGAGCCTGATCTTTTCTCTTAAAAAAAAAAATGACCATATCATTAAATTATCACATGTATCCAAGGCCCTTTAAGATGCTTCCCCCTGCTCTGTGTCATTCCAGCCTTACTTTTCATGTTTCCTCAATGCCCTGGGCCTTTTCGTTTCTCACATCCCAATCCTGCCCTTGACTACTTGCACCATGCGCTCCCTACCTGCCCCTCTCAAAAAAAAAAACAAAAACGTAGCAAAATTCCACCCTTCGTTAAAGACCTAGGGAAAGCACTGGTTCCCCCAAGAAGCATCACCAACTCTGAAAGCCTCGTCTCTTCTGAAGTTATTTGTGACTGTCTTCAGGACCTTCCCTGGCATTTCAGCAAACACTCTGTACTATTTGGTTTATTGTGTATGTGTGTGTAGGTAGATAGAAGTCATCCCCTCATATACACTGTAAGGTCCTTCAAGGCAGGAAGGAGCAATAAAGAAGTGGTCAAAATGACTGGCTCTGATGATAGTACATTTAGATCTCTTCCATTCTGAGGCTTGGGACCTTGCCACCTTAGCAAATCACATAAACTTTCTAGGCCTCAGTTTCCTCAATTCTAGAAGAGGGATAATAATAGTAGCTGCCATGTAGTGCTGCTCTGAAGTTAAGTGAGATGTCCACCTAGAGCACGTGCAATAGTGTCTGGCACATGGTAAGTGCTAAATATAGCTTTCCTATAATTACACTAATCTCTGGCATTCCACAGGTGCGTGAATGATACTGACATGTATGTGATCCATGAAGTAGGATGCCTGAGGAGGCCACACAAAGAGCTGATGATGTTTTGATACACATCTCCTTTCACATAAAGCTTTGGACTTGACAGGATTCTTTTGGCTATCTGCTTTAGAAGTAAAAAAAAATATATATGAGCATTAACATGGCCACAAGGGGGCAGTCAAAGATTATGACGAATGAAATGGTCACAAGTTAAAAGGTTAAGACTGCCCTCATTTCATGCTTTCCTTTCACTCTCTAGTCAATGATACTGTGGCAAAAGGAACAAGATTGTTCCCACATTACTCAATGCTGGCCAACCAAATAATAAAAAACATTAATAAGGGAAGAAAGGCTATCAGTGCCGGAAACATGTTCTAGCCATCCAAATGAATCACACTGACATGAGAGTAGTCAGAAAATATTTCTTTTACTCTGTGGCATCCTCATACCACCTATCATAAACCCCGCTGTCTAAAGTATACAGCTCAGACTATGGACTGCAGAAACTTTAGATTTGTCTCCTAAATCTGGAACCCAAAGCTCTTTCCTCAGTGGGCTCCCAAATAAGCACATCTCATCTCCCAGTGATTCCAAGACATGGTCTGGCCACCAGACCATTTGAAATCATCTCTCCTCTGCACCATTTCTTGGACTATTTTTGGCTTGGAATTTCCTTCTCCCCATCTACAAAGGTCAAATGACACCCCTATTTTAGCTGAAGGCTATCTCTTTTATGACTCTTTCTCTGGTATCTCAGGCCAAAGACACTAGCATTACTCTAGCATTCATAGAGCTTGGGCTCTAACTGTGTATCATGGCTCATACACCTCCTTCACTTTTTTTGTGTGAATTAGAGAATTGTATAAAGTACTTAGTACAGTGTCTGGCTCATGCTAACATGGACTCTGGTACTGTATTATAACTGCGCTCATTGCAATTATATATGAAGCTTATCACCCTAAAAGCAGGAGGGTAGGTATTATGTCGAACTAATATTGCATTCAAGAAAAGTTTGTTGCACAAATGACCGCAGAAATTAGCGAGCCAGTCAATTCCTAACTAATCTCTGAAACAACATAAGGAGCAAATGATGCCTTGTGTTTTTGTGATTATGATTTTGAACTATAACCCAGCAAACACTTTCTTTGTCCCCCCCGCCCCTCGATTATGAAGCCATTACATAGTCATTTAGAAAATTCGAACAATACAGAAGAATTGAAAGAAGAAAGTGCAAATTAACCCAATCTTACAGAGCGGAGGTAACTGCTGCCATGAGTTTCCATATATCTATGTACCCATACACACACACATACACACACACACACACACACACACACACACACACACAAAGAGTTAAATAAAAATGATCAGACCATATATGCTTATAATCTGCTTTTTACTCAACAATGGGTCATGGATGCTTTTCCATATTAATTAATGTAGATAATGCCTTTTTAACGTTCCTTTACAACATACTATCTTTTGGGATGCATAACATTCTACCATTTTGAGGTATCATGCTTTATTAAAATACAAAAGTTATCATTTATTTTGCTAAAATATGAATGTTAGATAGGAATGTTAAGACATGTAAACACCATGGCCATTAACACTATAGTTCTTAATTGACTTGTTTAATCTTAAACTGAAGACTTGGTAGGGAAGTGCAGGGAGCCAATGACCCAGAACTTGGGCACTGCTAAGGCAGCGGG
>NW_011888849.1:4167025-4173102 GCF_000151845.1 Pteropus vampyrus | reverse complement strand
TGCCTTGTGTTTTTGTGATTATGATTTTGAACTATAACCCAGCAAACACTTTCTTTGTCCCCCCCGCCCCTCGATTATGAAGCCATTACATAGTCATTTAGAAAATTCGAACAATACAGAAGAATTGAAAGAAGAAAGTGCAAATTAACCCAATCTTACAGAGCGGAGGTAACTGCTGCCATGAGTTTCCATATATCTATGTACCCATACACACACACATACACACACACACACACACACACACACACACACACACAAAGAGTTAAATAAAAATGATCAGACCATATATGCTTATAATCTGCTTTTTACTCAACAATGGGTCATGGATGCTTTTCCATATTAATTAATGTAGATAATGCCTTTTTAACGTTCCTTTACAACATACTATCTTTTGGGATGCATAACATTCTACCATTTTGAGGTATCATGCTTTATTAAAATACAAAAGTTATCATTTATTTTGCTAAAATATGAATGTTAGATAGGAATGTTAAGACATGTAAACACCATGGCCATTAACACTATAGTTCTTAATTGACTTGTTTAATCTTAAACTGAAGACTTGGTAGGGAAGTGCAGGGAGCCAATGACCCAGAACTTGGGCACTGCTAAGGCAGCGGGCCCAGGGAAACATGGTGTCTCTAGGTGGCTAAGGAATGGGGAGGCCCTGGACAAGGACTGAAGGAGAACAGGTTGGGGCTGAAAGTTAATTTTTCTAAGAAGATATCGTTGGGTCAGCCCTGCCTGAAGTTTTAGGCGTCTTTCACTCTCAACCCCTAATACAGCCTCAGGCAAGTTCAAAGATGCCAGACCTGGAGCTGCCCAAGCAGAATGAATGTTTCATATTACTAAATGCTGGCCAACCAGCTAAAGACGAAATTACGAGGAAAACAAAAAGAAAGTAGTTAAAGAATGAGGAACTAACTTGCTGGAGTGCTTACTACGTTTCGTGTTATATGCTTATGTAAAAAAGCATTTGAAAAAATTCAACATCTATTCGTGATGAAATTTTCCACAAAACCAAGAATAGAAGGAACTTCCTCTATCTGTCAAGGGACATCTAGGAAAAGCCTATGACTAACGTCGTACTTAATAAGGAAGAATTAAGTGCACATTATCTGGTAACTCCTTCCAATGGTTCTGCACCCCATTTTACGGATGAAGGAGTTGAGGCAATGAATTCATCCAAAGTCACACAACCAATAAGAGCCAGAGTATTTTAAGAAATTATCAGGCTGTCGTCAAGTAAAAGTATAATCTTTCGAGGTCTTGCTAGAACTCTAAAATTGTGTCTAACCTCCCCTTACCTTGAAGTTTGGGTTTAGATAAGTAGGGTTCGAGGAGCAACTTTGAGATATCTGGCACCAAACAATCTCACAAAGTTATAGCTTGGGAGATATGATTTGAGGGCAGTAAAGATGAGGTTGTTGGACCAGAATTAATCTCACTTATATGTTCATTCATTCATACATTCATATTCATTCATTCATTCATTCATTCATTAAATAAATGCTTATTGCACATTTACTCTGCACCAGGCACTATGCTAGGCTCTGGCCTATAAACACTGTTACCTCCTGGAGCTTCCAGTCTAGAAGCAGACATTTAAGGGATAATGACACACTCACATGCTAAATCACAACTTTGACAGATATTAGAAAAAAAGGTAGAGGGGCAGCGTGATAGGAGGATTTGACCTAATATGTATGGTCAGGAAAATGACTGATGATCTAAAATTGGAAGGAAAGAATAGCATGCAAGAGTCTCCCATGGCAGCAGTGAGTGAAAGGAATCGAGAGATTGAAGGAAGAGTGGTGATGTGGAGCAGGGGGATCAAGAAAGGCCTGGAGCCCTAGAGTGGAGGGTAGGAGGATCACTGATTATGGTTCTACTATGCAGCGGCTTGGGAAGTTTGTCTGTTGTTGCAGGGGAAACACGTGTGAAGATTTCTAAAACTGAGGACTGAGCAGTAATTGACAATTTGCCTGGATACCTGGGATAGCTTAAGCAGATTTTTGGTTATCTAGGAGGCTGATTGTTTCATGTCTACCTGACCAGATAACATTCAGGGGCTGTCCGGACAGTTCTGCAGTCCATATGAAGCATCTGCCCCAAGACAGCCTCCTAAGATGATTTCCATATGAGTTTGCAGAGGTCAGTATGCTGGAGTGGAAGGGAGGAAAGGTGTTGGGGCCGGGGACTGCATTCCCCAACACAGATCACACCTTGGTTTCTTCAAGAAGATTTTGTAACCATAACATAAAATTTAAAAAAATAATTAGAATTAAAAAAATAAAGACTGGGAATTTAGAAATCTAGGATATATTGGCTTCAGAAAGTATTTCACCAGGGTCTTTTGGATCAACTGGCTATTGCATGGCACAAATGATCTATCTTGTGGTCTTTGTCCTAGATGAGTAAATAACTCCAGCTAGGAAAAAAAAAAATCTCGGCTACAGAACCAAAGGCCAAAGGCCAAAGGCCAACGGACCAGTCAGCTGCATCAGTGGAAAGTGAGATGGCTCAACACAAATTCATCAATGAAAGATGCACCAAGGTGAGCAGGAGAAAGTGACCCCCATTCAGTAACAAGGCTACACTTTGCTTTCAGGTGGCCACAAGATGGCAATGTTTCTCTGAGTACTAACTTCGCCCCTGCTTGTAGAAAACACTTATCCCAATGAAAATATATCCCATTCATTTCATATTTTGATTCTTGTTTTTTCTATCAGAGGAGCAGCACAGCATGTGGTAGGTCAAGGATTAAATCCGGAATCATGCAAATCCTGGTTCAAATTTTAGCCCTTCCATGAAACATCTCTGAGTTTTTGTTTCCCTGTCTATAAAATGAAAACATATCTCACCTGCTCTTCTTATAATTGTGAGGAACAACAACAAAAATACCTGTGTGAGTGTAATAAATTATAATGTACAATGACAGTGATTGTTAACCATTAATATGCCTAAGAGTTACCTGAGTAAATTTTAAAATGCATATACCCAGGTCCTGCTCCTAGAGATGTTTCAGCGTTATGCCTGGGAATCTGCATGTTATCAAGTACCCTTGATAAATGTTAGGCCCTCGGACCACAATTTAATGAAATTGCACTATGCAAATACATTTCAGTGGAAGGAGAGAGGTTAAAGCACATAAGTTATCCTTAGTTTCCTTTTTAATGGAATTTATTATATTCCATTTTGAATTAAAATGTTATGAAGTTTCCACTACTCCTAGATTAAATAATGAGGGCAGAAATCTGTATTCTGGCTATCGTCTTATGTTCATAGCAAGTAACTGGAAATATTTCTTGGGTGACAATCAGACCTGAGACAGTCTGCAAATCATTCCTAGACGTTTCACCTCATTTGTGGGTCCGTTTGGCTAATAGGACTTGGCAGACTCAATAGAATTGCCTTGAGCTTGTTCTTTAGACACTGATGGGCACATCTTTGTTTCCAAATAAGTGACCTAGTGTTTTCTAGCAATGGCTGAATCATGGGCTTCACCCTGCTGAGACAGTGTAAGATTAGCAATGAAATTCCATGAACCTCCAGGAACTGTCCATCGCTACGGCTATCACAGACCAAAAAGATTTTTTTTGAATGGTATTGGGTACAGGGTTTTCACAATTTCTGCACAAACACTGAGTCCCCCTACTCCTCGGAGGTTGTGTCCCTGCTGGGCTGAATGTAACACAAGAAACATGCAGTCTGGTCCCTTGGGCCCACAGCCAGGATGAGAAAGTTTGGGTGTCATAACTCCAGCACCTGGACGTGGGTGTTGTGCTCTCATCTTAGGTAACACCAAACAGCAGACAGGGTTGCTTCACTTGGATTGAGTTCAGACTTCATTCACACTGACAGAGAAAGGAAGGTGTTTAAATGGAACTGCAGGATTATTAGTCTTTCAGCAAATATTTATTGAATAACTGCTATTTTTGAACCAGATACCATTCTAGGCTTTTCATTGAAATGGTAATAAAATACCCAAAGACTGCTATTGTGGAGCTGAGATTCTAGCAGCAGGAGACAGACAATAAATAATAAATGGACTTGATTGCATTTCGGGGGGTCTGCAAAGACCTTTTCTTGAATTAGCTGATTTCTGAATCAGTAAATGAAAGGAGTCTTACTGCGGTGCTTTCTACACCCCATCCTCCAAGTCTCTTGTGCAGAGCACACTCTGCCTGTTGGCGTTTTCTCCTCCAGCACTTGGCTTTTCCAGTGACTGAACTATGCATCACACCTTACTCATTCTTTCATCAAGAAAGGACTTTCTTAAGAACTTGGAATTTGGAAAGTCCCTTTCACACTACCCTCTTTTTGTTTTGAATGGAGATAAATGTTACATAACATAAAAATAACCATTTTAAAGTATACAGTTTGGCGGCATTTAGCATACCCATAATGTTGCGCAATCACCACTTCTATCCAGTTTCAAAACATTTTCATCATTCTTAAAAAAAAACTGCATCCATTGACATTCACTACTCACTCTCCCTCTTCCTCCTGCCCCTGGAAATTACAATCTACTCTCTGTCAATATGGGTTTAACTCTGCTAGATATTTCATATAAAAGGAATCATATAATATATGGCCTTATATATCTGGTTTCTTTCATGAAAGTGCACTTCCTAGCACTAAAAATATTCAAGTGAAGCTGCCGTTTTCAATTATTGCACAGTCAGAACAGGAAATGCAATGGCAGCTAGTTATTGTCTCATAGTAGCAATGAAAGGCTTTTCCGATTTCTTCACCTTCTGCAGGTAACATGAGGAAAATGAAACGTGTGTCATGCTTGCCAAACTTCTATTTCCTAGGGCTAGTTTGCCCTGGATAAAGATCCAGAACACAGATGACAATAGTAATAGCTTTGATAGATCTTCTCACAGCCTTATCTCAATTTCTGCCCTTACTGGTCAATAAGAGCAAGTGTTTGAATAGGGAAGTTTACAGAAATGATTTCCTGCAGGAAGTAGAGGTGGAGGGTCTCAGATGTGGAGAGGTTTGAAGTGGTCTTACTCTTCCACTTATAGAGTATTATCATTGGTTCATGCAAGAACCCTTTTAAATTTTATTTTCATCAGTGCATTTCAATCTCAGATTTTGTGGTAGGTATTATTACCCCTGTTTTAAAGATGAAGAAACTGTGGCTCCAAGAAGACAAAGCTTCATACAAATTCACACTTCTTTCTACTGATGACTCAGATTTAGTTTTTGTACTCCAGATAGATTCCTAAAATCATGAGTGATGGCATTTGTAGGAACTCTTAGTCATGCCCACACTAGAAGCTTAATAAACTTTCATTGAAAACCATCATGGGTCTAACGTGAGATCTAGAGTTAGATGAGAGAGGTACCTTCCCTTACCAAGACAAGATTCTCAATTGACATTTAATAAGATGACCAGACCAGGCTCAAGTTAGTCAGTATCTTCTATGCCTCCTATTGCTTTTCATAAAATGTGTGTGTGTGTGTGTGTGTGTGTGTGTGTGTGTGTGTGCGCGCGTGCGTGCATGTGTGTGAATTCTTTATTCAAAGTTATGCAAGTTTACAAAATGCAATGGTTCTTAATGAGAGCTATTGTGTCATTGTTTCCTCATGATTCTTTCATGATTGCACTTAACAAAATGATTGAGATAGCAGCTAACTGGCTTTAGAAGTACACGACATACAGGCACACACAGAGACCATCAAAATTACATTTTGTTAACTCAAGAAATATGTATTAAATATTTATTCAGCTATACCCTCTTTCCAGTTAAATCCTAGGGATATAGCAATGAATAAGATAGACATCTTTATCTCACTGAGTATATCTCATAGTGGGAACATATAGCAGAAAATATCTATAGTAATTAAATAATTTCTTCTCTGATAAAGGATATCAAGAAAAAGTACAACTTTTCATGAAGATGGAGCTGAAAGCGAAGAAGGAAGCTTCTGCTTCCTCAGGCTTCGAAGGCAAAGAAAGCAGTGCTGAAATGTGTCCACAGCAACCAAAAAAGAAGAAGAAGAAGAAGAAGAAGAAGAAGAAGAAGAAGAAGAAGAAGAAGAAGAAGAGGAGGAGGAGGAGG
>NW_011888849.1:4145601-4166672 GCF_000151845.1 Pteropus vampyrus | reverse complement strand
GAAGAAGAAGAAGAAGAAGAAGAAGAAGAAGAAGAAGAAGAAGAAGAAGAAGAAGAAGAAGAAGAAGAAGAAGAAGAAGAAGAAGAAGAAGGAGAGGTAGTTGTTGATGATAATGCATGTCACTCACTTTTCAATGGCCCGAGACACTGTGGCTCTGAAGGAAACCCAAATATCTTTTAAAGAACGTTCTCAGGAGAAACAAGCTTGACCTCTATGCCATCATCAAGTTACCCCTGACTGCTGAGTCAGCCATGAAAAAGACAACAATATACTTGTGTTCATGGTGGATGTCAAGGCTAACAGGTACCAGATCAAACAGGCTGTGAAGAAGCTCTATGACATTGATGTGGCCAAAGTCAACACTCTGATCAGGCCTGATGGAGAGAAGAAGGCATATGTTTGTTTGGCTTCCTACTATGAAACTTTGGACGTTGCCAACAAAATTGAGATCATCTAAACTGAGTCCAGCTGGCTAATTCTAAATATAAAAAATTTTCACTGAAAAAAAAAAAAGAAAAAGTACAGGTGCTATGAACTGGTATAACAAAGACACCTAATCTAGACTAGGGATGGAGTAGAAGATCAGCAAAGGGCTTCTTGAGATGACATCAAATTCTGTATCCATCCATATCTAAATGTATCTCTATAGATATAAACATATATTCATGAAAACTTAAAGATGATTATTTCCAGACAGCGCACATTGGAATTACATGGGATAATTTTTTTTCGTATAGTCTCCACAAAAGTTATTTTTCAGAGGCATTTTCTAGATAAGGTACATACGCACTTTTTGAAAGTTGAATGTGCAGTCAAATCAAATCTATAGCTGGGTTAAACTTTGCTGATTTTGACCTTGTAGCTTTTACTCAATAAGAAGCTTTTTGATATTCACAGAGGGACTTAGGAAATCTTAGATGTTTCATTTTTCTGAGGAATAGATTGCAAAATATTCATTACAAACTCAGATACAGACAGTGTCTGCTGGGCCCTAATTAAGGCCATAATATGACGTGAATTCTCCTGTAGAGATCAGAGCACCTCTCCAGTGTGGTTATACAGAAGAAAGCTCTGGACACTTCCACTGCTCAGCAGCTTGCTCTCTAGTGGGAAAGACAAGCCCAGCACATAAAAACACATTCTGATACACACAGGCTGCATTGTCTCACTCCTGTGGAAAACCCAAAATGTCAGACAGGGCATTTTAACAGGTCATTGAACCTCTGCAGTAGTGAGTGCACATGAATCATCTGGCGGGGTAAGATTAAAATGTACAGGACTGTTCTCATGCCCAGAGATTTTCATGCAGAGGCGCAGAACAGAAACCTGAATTCTTAACATCTTTCTCCACTAATAAAGTCCAGCGATAACCCCTTGGGAAGCATTGACCTAGAGGACCTTCAAATGGCCTTCACAGGGACTTGAATCCTCTAAAATTATATATTAAATTGAGCTTGCATGTAAATCTATCTAGGATACAAGTTCATTCTGTTCATGAGCTTCTCTAAAATTCATGTTGAACATGGATTAAAATGAGCTCCTTGGAGAGTAAATATTACTGTGCACTTCCCAAGTGCCAGGTCATCACCTGGGCACTTATGTGCCTTGTCATTCCAACAAAAACCTGTGAACTAAGCATTTTACAGATAATGAAACTGAAACTCAGAGAAGTTAAATATTTCCTCCTCCACCTCGACACCCCCATACAATTCACAGTTCAATGGTTTTTAGTATATTCACAGAATTGGGCAGCCATTACCATAATCTAAATTTAGAACATTTTTGTCACCATACCTGTTAGTATCCAGTCCCCATTTCTTTACTCTTAGCCCTAGGCAACCATTAATCTACTTTCTGTCTCTATATTCTGGACTTTGCAAATCAATGGAATTATGCGATATGTTGCCTTTTGTGACTGGCTTTTTTCATTCAGTATATTTTTGAGGTTCATCCATGTTGTAACAGTACTCCATTTCTTTTGGTGAGCAAATAATATTCCATTGTATGGATATATTATTGTATGGATATATTGTTTGTCAGTTGATGACAGTTGTGTTGTTTATACTTCTTGGTGTTATGAATAATGCTCCTATGAACATTAGTGTACTCGTTTTTGTGTTTTTGTGTTTTTACTTCTTTTGATTATGTACCTAGGAGTAAGTAGAACTACTGGATCATATGGTAACTTATGTTTCACATTTTGATGAACTGTCAAAATTTTTGCAAAGTGGCTGTACCACTTTACATTTCCAGCAGCAATGAATGTGACTTCCAATTTTTCCACATTCTCCCTAACACTTGTTACTGTCTGTCTTTTTGAGGATAGTCTTCCTAAGTGGATGTAAGCGGTATCTTATTGTGGTTTTAATTTGCACTCTCCCCAATGACTAACGACATTGAACATCTTTTTATGTGTTTATTGGCCATCTGTACATCTTCTTTGGAGAAACGTTTATTCAAATCCATTGTCCACATTTTATTTGTCTTTTATTATTGCATTTTAAGAGTTCTTTATGTATTCTGTATGCAAGTCACCCATCAGATATATGATTTATGATATTTCTCCAATTCTGTGGTTATATTTTTATTTTCTTAATAGTGTTTTAATCATTTGCAGCACAAAAGTTTTTTTCATTTTAATGTAGTTCACTTTATTTTTTTCTCTTCTCACATATGCTTTTTGGTATTATATTTAAAAACCCATTGTTTAATCTAAGGTTACAAATATTTATTCTGTGCTTTCTTCTAAAAATTTCACAGTTTTCTACAACACATTTAGGTCCATGTTCTATTTTGAGTTAATTTTTGTGTATTGATTGAGATGGGAGTCCAACTTAATTCATTTGCATGTGGATACCCAGTTATTTCAGCATCATTTGTTGATGAGATTATTTTTTCCCTATTAAATTACTTGGCACCTTTGTCAAAAGTCAACTGATGATAAATGTAAAGGTTTATGTATTAACTCTTAATTCTATTCCATCGATCTATATCTATATCGATATCTCTATCTATATCTCTATCTATATCTATCTATATCTTTATCTATCTATAGATCTATCTATATATATATATCTACCTTTGTGTTAATACTCTACTGTCTCGATTATAGTATAGTTTGAAATAGGAAAATGTAAGTCTTCTAGCTTTGTTCTTCTTTTTCAAGATTGTTTTGGCAGTTTGGTAGTCTTCTGTATTTCCATATAAATATTAGGATTAACTTGTCCATTTCTGCAAA
Organism: Pteropus vampyrus; assembly: GCF_000151845.1. Classification (NCBI taxonomy): domain Eukaryota; kingdom Metazoa; phylum Chordata; class Mammalia; order Chiroptera; family Pteropodidae; genus Pteropus; species Pteropus vampyrus. Next base: position 4,163,434 of record NW_011888849.1, on the reverse strand, counting down.
AAAACATAGCTATAAAATACAATTTATACTTTATCTCCTTCTTTCTTGGTATTAGACTCAAAATATACATCATTGATAGACATACATATTATGCAGGATGCAGTGTTATTGAATAATGATTCCACATCAGTTCTCACCAAATAAAAACCTAACTATAAAAGTCAAAGATGGAAAAAACCAAAATATCTGTAATATTATGGTGTCAAAACTTTCGGAGCTTAATAACTTATTAAGTGTTGTTATTCAAAGGCTTTTATATTGTCTTGCTGACTGTTTACTGTATAGGAGTTAAGGTTGCATGCTTAGAGTCTAACATTTAAGATTAAGAAGTCAGCTGGTTTATTATTAAAATTTTAATAACTTGTTTCTAAATGATGAGATGGAGATTTGAGTATGTCTAAGTGAGTACTTTTTCACAAATAATATATTGTAGGTGAGAAAAGTATTCAGACCGATGAAAAATCAGGTTGTATATATAATTGAGACTCTTATTTTCTTTTAAATTAAATATTTTTAGCATTCAAAAGGTGCCCTGTGATTTTGAATAATTATACAGTAGAAAAGTTGAAGAGAAAGAATTGCATTTATAACATTTTTTTTCTAGTTAATGGAGTGTCTTATTTATTCGATTCATTTAATACTAATTGAACTTATACAATGAGGCAGAAAGTGTACCTATCTTTGATGATGGAGTGAGGGCAAAGCAGACAGTGACTCTACTCCAAGACACGACAGTCAAGTAGAGACTTGCCAAACCTGCTGATTTAGTTATTTGACCTGCAATTTCCTTCCAAATCTCTGCATTCCTAGCAGTGTGGCCTTGGCCAACATATATAACTTCTCTGAGTCTTAGTTTCCTCAATATAAAATGTGTACAGGGTTGTGAAGATTAGATGATATGAATCAAGCACCTAGTGTGCAGCAGTGACATAGGAAATAAAAATGGATTATGTACAGCACACAGATCTTATGCCTTTCAAATTCCTTCAACTCTACTAATCTCCCAGGACCCCAGCTACTACTCTACCTGTCAGTACAGTACGCTAAACTCTGTTTAGCCTTATTGTTCTGCTGCCTGAGGCAACCCAGTAACTTGCCCTGAGTGTGTTATAGCTGTCTTGGCTGACCAGCCGCACACTTAGAGTTTCAAGTTCTGATGATTATTTCTGAGTCTAGACATATCAGGATCCGGGAACAAACATCTCAAGAGCTCCTTGAAGACTGGATGACACAATCCAGAAATGCAGGGTGTTATTTTCTTGGGAAAAATTTGACCATTGAGAAACATCATTTGGGAGAAATCTAAGAAGATAAATCCTCTCTCCTTCTTTTCTCAAAGGATAGTTTGAGAAAACTTCCCACTCAAATGGAAAAATACTCGAGTAGATTTCTCCTTACCACTCAAATGGAAAAATGCTCAAGTAGATATGCCTGCTGAGCAACCTTCTGTGTCTTTTCATGACTTGTCACAGAGCAGTAGACAGTATCATTTTAGATAGCTTTACATCCTTCCTTGCCAGGAATTTTCAGACACATTTCAGAAGAGTTCAGTTCTAAATTTATTGACATTACTTCTTTTCTTGGTCAAAAACTTTTATCATGTAAATTTTCATTAAGAAATTGTTAAGACTTTTAACATTTGCGGCAGTTAGTTGGTAAACTTATAGAAAACTTATGCCTTGAACATCTTCCTGGAAACTTCTTTTGCAGAGAAGATCAGACTCTCTGGAAAGTTAGAAATGGTAACACAAGAAACATCCCAACTGTTTGTTCCATTTTAATGAGGAATTGTTTAAGCTAGAAAACTCAAGCATTCTCACCTTCCCCCCCCGGCCCCCCGTCACTTTCCAAATCCTATTACCCATGCTGGTCAATGAAACTTATTAACGTTTTTAACCACTTCCTTGCTCTTTGTCCTGTTATCAACTTATTCAGACTCTACTTATCATTCTCCTAAATAAAATCTTCAGAACTGCTGGCCAGCCAGCTCCCAGTCTCACCCTACTTGAATCCATTCTCCAAAGTGCTACCAGATCAGTCTTTCTCAAATGTAAAGCAGATTGTTTTGTGATTCTACTCACAACTCCTTAGTAAATCCTCACTGCCTGGTAGAGAAAGCCTTCAGGTTTAAACTCATTCTATGACTACTGTCCTTCTTCCACCACCAATAGAGTACTGCAAGTCCTCACTTAAAATCGTTGATACGTTCTTGGAAACTACAGCTTTAAGTGAAATGACATATAATGAAACCAATTTCACCACAGGTTAATTAATATAAAAAAAGAGTTAAGTTCTTATGGCTTATTGCTGGTCACGAAAACATCACCAAACTTCTAAATAAATAACCAAAACACTTCTAATATTAAACATTGAAATAAATGTAAGTTATACGAACAGTTAAGAAAGATGAAAAAAATAAGTAGGGTAATTATTTTCCATCCCATTTACTCCAGCTCAGGATTGCAGGGCCCAGAGCCCATCCTGGCAGCTCATGGTACAAGGCTGAACCAACTCTGGACAGGACCGCCTTCCATCCAGTGTGCACTCACGCTCACACCCGCACTCACTCAGACTGGGGAAAGGTAGACATGACAATTCACCTGACATGCACACCTCTGGGATGTGGGAGGAAACCGTAATACCCAAAGAGAACCCACACAGACAGGGGGAAAATGTGCACACCCCACACAGACAGTGGCCGCAGCCAGAAATCATCTTTTTTCTTCATAAACATTATACTGAAATGATGTTGAACAAAATGACGTTATCCAAAGAACTGTTGTAACTACAAAAGTACGATATATACTGAAGAGAAAAATACTAAGTGCTATGAGAACAGGAAAAGAATCTTACACTCTGGCTGGGATAGTGGGCAACATTTTAAGAGGTATTGATATTTGAGCAATATTTTTTCTGAAACTAGATTTTAAGAGTGTCCAAACCATTGGCTCTTATACTATTCTTTCTCCATATAAGGATGTTCATTCTGGTAGATGACAATATTGCTCAGCATATCCCCACTCCTCTCTGTGAGAGGGTTATGTATGCACACCCTGGTGACCTGTGCTCCTCCTCAAAGGAGAATTATACTTTCCTGCCCCTTTTGAATTGAAGTGGTAGTGGTAGTGCGTACCTCTTCTGCACAGAAACTTTAAGAGCCATAGTGTGGTTCTGTCATTTCCTTTTCCCCTTTTACTATGAGATGATGTTGCAGATGGAAGCTGCTCTCTCAGCCTGAGTCCAGAACAAAAATTATTTGGAGTAGACTGCTACTGATCAGTAATGGACAATTGACACAAGTGAGAAACAAACATTTGCTGTTATAAGTCTCAGAGATTTGGGAATTGTCGTTCTAGTTAAATGATCTAAGCTGACCTATACATTTATTTACAAAGCGTTTCAGTTATCTATTGCTGCTTACAATCCACCCCAAAATTAGTGGCTTAAAACAATAAAAATCATTTAATTTTCTTTAAAATCTGCAACTTAGGCAGGGCTTGAAGGTTTGAGGGAGTTGCAGATAGCTCAATTTTTAAATTTACAAGATTGACAAAAGATGTCAAGGCTTAAAGAAAACTAGGTTCTACATCTTTACCTTAATAAATTGAATATTAACTTAAAACTCAAGTAGATTTAAGTAGTTTATTTAAAATTAAAATTTCCCCCATGAAGACAAAATTGACATTGATAATCTGGATGTCAGAGACTACATTTCCAAGTTAATAAGTAGAGAGATTTCATCAGAAACCATTACAAATAGAATCGAAGTAACGTCACACATGACTGAATTAAACTTGTCTCAAGTTGGATAAGTAGCCAAAATGTATGACTAGCAGTATACGGAAGTTTCTCTTCTATTTCTACTTTATTCTCACTACTAAAAATGTGTTTCTGGCACCACATTCTTTATTTCATTCATTGGTTGGAATCCCTTACATATTCTGGGTATAACATAAAATCCTACTGGTAATGTATTCTATTAAGTAGTTCTATATCAGCAATGGCTTAGCTTTATATACTAGTCTGTATGAATTACAAAGAAGAGATTCATAATTTTAATTGCTAAGGAACTTGCAGTTATTTTTGTAACAAAAAAAATTACATTGATTTGAGTCATTGATCATCCTATTTCCTTTTTAAATTGGGAAGAAACTAATAGATCATTCAGAGATAAATACTCTCTTTTTATTGTTTTTCTTTGAAGACCAAAGAATGTGTTTCGTAAGCTTAAATTACCAGTAAGACCTCTAAATATACATTAATTCTGAGTGGTGTATTCTGTGTGTTTTAGCTTCTTAGGCATTTTATATTACTATTGAAATATTCTTTCATAAGTATGTAGTAGTTTTATAATCTAAACAAATTAAAAAATTTTTATTGATGTATACAATATTCTAAATGTCATCTAATATAGTCATACTTATACAACAGTATATGTATGATCAGTAGGAACCAACAAAAAGAGCTCCCAATGGCCAAAGCTGGAACAATTTGAGCAACAAAATAACAAAGTATTAGATTATAACCCAAAGTATAAAATAAATGTTCAAAAGTCCATACTGATATAAACAAATGATGGAATAAATTAATTAAAAGGAGGGAAGAGACAAGTCTCCTATGCAGAAAAGTAATTCCAAATAATTGATGTAGTTACTCCTCCATCCTTAAGTGTGAGCTATGCATGGTGACTTTCTTCCAAAGGGTAAGGTATGGAAATTGGGGGAATGGAAGAAGTAACTTTACAGTGGAGAAACTAGACAAACACTATCTCAGCTAGATGATGAAGGTCAACCTCAAAGTCATTAAGCATGTTAATAGTATGTAACCTTGATATTGTGTGATAAAAATGGCACTTTACATATGTGATCTTTCTTTCACAAACTCAAAACCCCCATTTAATCATGAGATAACATCAAACAAATCCCAACTGAGAAACATCCTACAAAACACCTGACCAGTACTCCTCAAATTCTCAAGGTCATCAAAAAACAAAAAACAAAGAAATTTGGAGAACTGCCACAGCCAAGAGGAGCCAATGAAGACATTTGACTGCATGTAATGTGATAACCTGGATGGGATTCTGGAACAGAATAAACATATTAGGTAAAACTAAAGAAATCTGATTAAGTGTGGACTTTAGTTAATAAAAATGTATGAATATTGCTTCATTAACATTTTTACAATTTTTCTGTAAATCTGTAAAATGTCCTAAAAAACAAATTTTATTTTTAAAAATGGTTTCATTGTTCTCCAAACACAAAACTAAAAATGGAAACACTTCTGTCAACCATTCTGGTGGAAGTCTGGTGGTCCAGCTGCTCAAACAGGAGGAGAACCACGTACTTTGATTTGAGAGTGACTCTCACAGAGTCCATGCCCACAAACTATGCTGCAGCAAGCCAGTCGCTTCATTTCTTCAGTTCTTAAAGGCTTTTCTGAACTTGAGATGTAAATGCCTCCTTGAGGATCTATGACTTCCATGTTTGGAAGCCGTAGAGGGAGGTAGGAGGTAGTGACAACAAAAAGTATAGAATTAAACTACTGCTTCTTTTTGTTCTCTAGGTGGTACATTTTACCTGCACAGCAATTTGATTTTGTTAAACTGAAGGTAGAGCCTTGTCTTCCCTTTTATAGTAAAACAATTTTGTCAAGGTGATATATTAGCTTGTCAGCCCAAGCAAATCTTTATCACCACATTCCTTCTTCTTGTTGGATTGGATTCATGTTATCTTGGGGTTTGCCTTATATGTTGATGCTAGATGTTGGGTTGTAACTGAGCAGTGTTCCTGGTGCCAAGAATTTGAGAGTATTGTAACTAGGCAAAAAATTTGCTTTTATTTTAAAAATTTAAAATATAGTACAATACTATATATATTTTATATATATTACACATCTGGTACATATAAATATAGTATGACGTAATATAACACAACAATAAAACATCTATATACTTACTATCCAAGCGTAATAAATATCAGCAGTTTGTTTCATATGTTTTAGATATTAAAATAAAAGAAAATTAAATATATGCACAGGAAAAAAGCACTATAAAAATACACACAAAAAATTATTCTAAGAATTTTTCACTTTATCTTGAATCAAGTAGAATGTTAAGATGCATAGCCTCAAGAAAAGAAAAGAAAAATTACAGTACAACACTCCGAGAAATAAGAAATTAATAGAAATCTGTGCTCTTAAGAGGATAGGAAAATATCTCATGAGTTTCCTCTTATAGTATCAGGAAGTAATTTACTTCAAAAAAAAAAAGCAAACCTTGAGTCTATGTTTCCTGGAAAAATAGTAACATACACACACTAATTTGTCTTAGTATTTTTTCTTCCTGGAATTTCCAAAATCACCTAAAGTTCAATTTACTTTGCTTTTAATTTCTTTGGCTCTTAACTGTATAAACACCTCATCATCTTATCATTTACTACCATATTTCTGAATTTACACAATAGAGTGGTCTATTAGATAACTTAATAGTATTGTTAGGTCTTATTACTAATTATTTTATACTTTTATATCTTTTTTCCCCAACTGGGCTATAAATTCTTTAATAAGAGCTTGAGTGTTTGTATGATTGTGTTTCAAGAAGTTGTGCACATTATAAAAATTTAATAAATACATATCGATTGATTGAATGAACTGATATTTTTAATGTATTTAATCAGTGACTTGTTTGTATTTTTCAACTTTCTGTGTTAACTCAGAGCAAATATTCTTTATTCCCGAGAGCGTCACTAAATTCTATTACTATTTAAAAGCCCACTTCAAGTCCTTACTTCTGTAAGAAGCTTTTTTAGGTCCCCCAAACTACAGGCATTGACTTTTTTAATTCATACAATTCATTTGGAAAGTTTGGGGATAACTCTTATATTTTCATTTATGTAGTGCATTGTACTTACATTTAAGTTACGTTGTAACTTACATTTTCACATTTGTACCTTTTATAATGATACTATGAGAAATATGACAGCAGAGATCACAGAAAGTTCACATCCTGAGGTCACAGGCCAGCCACTAACTAGCTATCAGACTCTGATGCCATGCCTGCTGGGTGCCTCATAAATATTAGTGAAATAAATGAGTAAACAACTTAAACCCTCCTACCCTGTTTTTGTTTGTTTGTTTGTTTGTTTGTTTGTTTTTAATCTATTAGACAGGTATTATTGTTTCCACCCTAAAGGAATATTGTAAGGACTAAAAGACAATGTGTTAAATGTACTCATATAAAATATAAAAAATTTATTTCAGGATATATCACTGATATATGCCTGCCTTTTTGTTTCTCCCAGATTTAGTGTGTTTTCTCTGGATTCCCAAGACATCTTTCTCTTTCCCTCTGAAGGAAAACAAACCTGATTTAACTATTCCTTCTCTCCCTGTATCTCATTTATTTCCTTTATGGTACTTATTTGGTGTGTTCACCACTTTATTGCTAGTATTTTTCTCTAGGCATCCAAGCATGTTATGTATTGTTTACCTCTATGACCCACATGCATCTTGCACTGAGCCTGACAACCCATTTGGACCTTCTTCTGAGGTTTATCACATTCGAGCTACATAAATACAGGCTGCACTATTGGGTCATTCATTTGAGTCACCTCAGGGCAAAAGGAAACCGTCTCAGCTCCCACTCCGTCTCTAATGGTGAGATAAGGAGAATGAGCTATCCTTTCCTCTGTGGGAAGTTGGAGGAACACCGGCAGGAAGAGGTGGGAAATTCCTTCCATGGATTGGGAAGTGCATTATCTCCTCGGGGAGGTCTATTAACTCCTTCAGGACAAAGAGACTAATTTCTTAAGGACTTTCTTAAGCAGGAGTTTTCAAATATATTAGTGCATAAAAATATTGGAGTGCAGAAAAATCATAGAAGGAGTTTTTTTTCATGCATATTTCCCAGGCCCGACCTGCCGGGAGACAAATTTGTTATGGGTAGTGCCCAGGAATCTGCATTTAACAGTCACAACTCTCTCCCTCCCCATTATGTTAAAGATGATCCTCTGGCCCCATTTCAGGAAGAATTTTTAGACTACCAAGGATTCTTTTCTCTGAACTTTTCAGTACTTTCTTTAGCAGGTCCAGGTCAGTCCAAAAGCCACAAATAATACTGATTGGACTGGTAGGATTATACCTTTACTGCTCAATTGGTTGTTTTGGCAACATTGATTCTAGTAGAATTAGAAGAAATCAATAGATTAGTCAGTTAGATCCTCAGCAGTTTAAAAGATAAATTCAAGACCCAAGAAAACTGTCCAGTTCTAGATGACACACTTTTAACGTGTTCTAGAGTAGGTCCAGAAAAAGAACATCAAGACGGTTAAGGATTTAAAAACTGCGATGCATGTGGAGTGTCCGAAAGACCAAAAGGCCCTGAAGGCCATGGGAAAGGAGCTGTCCTCACGTACCCGCAGCGCTGCTGTCATAACTTGGTGTGGATAGAGGGGCATTCATGCCATGTGTCTCAGAAGGTAAAACATATTTATCTCAGCAGACTGGATTCTGATCTATACCTCACCATTCAGTGCATTCAACTCAATGATTCGTCTCACAAACATCACTGTGATTACAATGACATGAATGATTTCAATGGCAAAAATAAATTTAAATAATAATCAAAATTTAGTTGTCTTTGAAGCTGAGAGCAATGTTTTACCCTGTAGCAATTCTAAATTGTGCTTTCCTTATTCTATCTCCAGTTCTTTGCTCACTCAGTTTTCACTCTTTAAAGTGTCTTTTCTCCTATTTCTCTACCTGGTGACCTATTTACTCTTAAAATCAGGCAACTCTTCTAGAAAGCCCTCCAGGATTTCCAGGCAGAACTCTTGTGTTTCTGCATATCTTGGGAGTGAGGCACTAAGTATCCTTTCGTTTCTGGCCGTCTTTTCAAGGATGTGTATAAAGAGTGCAGCCTTGGAAGATAGATATAATGCCTCCCTCTGAAGGACATGGCAAATTTGCTCTCTGTGTAATATGAAAGACTCAGGTTCCCTAAACTCAGGGACTTCAACTGTGAAGAAAGCCCACTGCTTCTGCTGCATCCACTTGGTTCCCTCTAAGTCACCCTTGTAGGAATTGCTGGAACAGGAAATGATGCATACATGATATTTATGTCTGTGTCATTAGTTCTTTGTCATTGATGCAGGAGTATGGTGTTCTGCCAGTTTTCATAAAACTGTGTTAGACTAATTCGTTAGCTTGCAAGGAGCATAAAATCTCAGATCCTTCACAGTTCTTGATAAATGGTCTCCTGTTGACTTTTTTTTATCGTAGTATTATTCTTATATTGAAATAATCAGCTTACATTGTGATAGCCACAAAGGAAGTAAATGACTGTTTCCGATCCATCTTTGTTTTCCCAATATCTAGCACACAGCAAGTACTTTCATTATAGAAGAGTTTCTACATAAGAACATGTGAAGTTTTAAAAGCCTGTATATCTAAGGTTATTTGCTTCCAAGTTGAAAGTGATACTGTTCACTGAATGATAACAGTATCTGTTAGAGGTGGAAAATTTACTGTGTTTTGCTTGTATGCATATCTTGTTTGAATTAGTGAAAGTTTATAAATTTTAAAATTTATAATTAGAGGAATTTGGTTGACTTCAACTGAACTGAGAACTCAATAAATTGCATTGAATTAGATTAAATTATTATTACTTACAATTCTTCCCCTCTAAATGCACTTATAGAAAGTAAAGAAACTTCTTAGAAGAGAGAAAAGCAGTAGGGGTAAAAAAGTAAGGGTGAAGTTATTAAAAAGAAAAAAAAAACAAGAGCAATTTAAGGACACATGCTTAGGACTAGGAGAAAGATCCCTTAGGGACTGAGAAATGGGTTGGTTCAAGGGAACGTTGTTAAGTCCAGGCAGCCAAAGTGCCAATGAGGAGCTCTTTGCTAATTGTGTCCAACTAATTGTTACCTCTAGTTATTTCATGCCTTCCTTCATTTAGTCCTGTAAGCAATAAGAACACGTGATCCAGAATCAGAAATATATTTCCTCCAATATCCTTAATGAATATTGACAAATTATCCTCACATTCTTTTTCCCCTCTAAGAAATAAAATATTTTACTCTATTAGATTTGTTACATTCATTCATTATTAAAAAACAAAAACTGAAATAATATTTTAGTCACAAGTATCATTTGCAAATTAGACTTTGAAATTTATAATTTACAGAGATAAATTTGATTAACATGTCTTGAAAATAATAACATGTCCACAAATTTAAATAACATTTAAATTGAGATACAATTTATATATTTGTATCTCTCTCTCTTTTTTTCATATAAATTGCAGAGAACAGGGAATGGCGGACACTGAAAGAACAGACCAGACTGAAATCTCGTCAGTTTCAGCTGCTGCCTCCTTTTGCAAAGGGCTAGAAGAGCTCTTCCAAAGCCCTTTGAGAGCGGCACCATCCTTCCAGCCAGGAAGGACCTCTGCTGGCACAGGGCCCTAGCAATGCTGCTGTGGCCTTTTTGTTCTATTTTGGAAAATATTGAATCTTAGCTAAGAGATGATTAGCTTCTTCTCAGATTTTGTTCTAGTCTCACAATCTTTTCTTCTAAATTATGCAAAAGAATACTAGACTTCTATTTGTCAACATACAAAAATTAACTCAAAATAGACCTAAATATAAGACTTAAAATGATAAAACACATACAAGAAAACATAGGTACTAAACTTATGGACCTTGGTTTTGTAGGAGATTTTATGAATTTAAACTCAAAGGCAAGGGAAGTAAAAGCCAAAATAAAGGAATGGAACTATATCAAACTAAAAAGAGTCTGAACAGCAAAAGTAAACATCCACAAAACAAAGAGGCAACCAATTGAATGGGAGAAGATATTTGCAAACGATACCTCTGATAAGAGGCTAACATCCTAAATATATAAAGAACTCGTACAACTCAACAACAAAATAACAAACAATCCAACTTTAAAATGGGCAGAGGCCCTGAACAGACACTTCTCCCAAGAAGACACACAAACAACCAACAGATATATGAAAAGATTCTCAACTTCACAAGATATTAGGGAAATGCAGATCAAAACCACAATGAGATACCACCTCATACCTATTAGAATGGTTATTATCAACAAGACAAGGAATAACAAGTATTGGAGAAGTGAGGGGAAAAAGGAATCTTCATGCACTGCTGGCGGGAATATAAATTGGCACAACCACTATGAAAAACAGTATGGAGATTCCTCAAAAACTTAAGAATAGAATTACCATATGACCTGGCAATCTCTTTTCTGGGTATCTGCCTGAAAAATTTGAAAATGTTTATTCATAAAAATATATGTATCCTGATGTGATTATACAGGATGATTGATATCATGAATGAATTTTTATTATTTTCTCCTCTTTTTTGTAGTGAATAAATTTTTGCACATTAAATAATTATTACTTATGCAATTAGAAAAGTCATATATTAATAAAATTGCAATAATTAAAAATTAAAATAGTGGCAATCTGCTTTTAAATCTCCAGGGCAATATTATATGGCCTTTTTGAGAAATATAAGCAATTTGAGTGAAAATCTAATAAAACAGTTATTAAAATCATGTTAATGGATTAAAAAGGCTCAATATTATAAAATGTCACTTCTCCCCAAACTGATCGTAAACTTAATGCAAATCTAATCAAATTCCAAGTAAGTTTGTGTGTATGTGAATTTGTACGGATAGAAATGAATGGTGCCTCTATAATTTATGTAATTAAATGCAAAAATCCAGGAATAATTAAGACAATATTGCAGAAGAAAACAAACAGAAAGTCTTACACTACTGCATATCAAGACTTGTTATATAGCAGTTAAGCAGTTTCAGTGTGATACTGGTTCAGAAATAGACAAACAGATCAATGGAACAGAAAGGAGAGCCCAGAAACAGACTTACACATATGTGGTCACTTGATTACTGCAGTGCAGTGGGGGAAGAGAGAAGGTGGTCTTAATAAATCATGCTGAGTGAAATGGATAGCCATATAAAAAAAGAATTTTCGCCCCTACTTCTCACTGTAAATAAAATTAATCCCCGGTGGACAGATGTTATTACAGATAAAATAATAAAACTTCTAGGTTAAAATACAGAAAGTCTTTATGACCTTAAAATAAGCAAAGATTATATAAATAAAATACACTAAAAAGCATTATCCACAAAGAAAAACAAAGATATATTGGACTACATTATAATTAAGAATGTCAGTTCATCAAAAGATAACATTAAGGCAGTGAAAAGATAAGCTACAGAATGGGGAAGATATTTGCAAAACAGGGAGCCCCAAAAGGTTTATATACAATATATATTCATAGAAAGGAATAGGGAATGTCAGTTAATATCATAGAAAAAATTGGGTAAAAAAACATGAAAAGAGAAGACATTTTACAAAAGAGATATTCAAATGTCCAATCAACTGGATAGGTTCTTAGGGAAATGCTAATTTAAAACAATTTAAATACCATTTCACAATTACATGAACGGCTCAAATGAAAAAGACAAGCAACCTCAAGTGTCGGTAATATTATAGATCGAGCAGCACTCTCCTATACACTCATGGTGGGGGTGCATGCTGGTGTAAGTACTTTGGCATACTATTTGGTGGTATCTAGTAAAATTGAATGTGAGCATTCTCTATGACCCAGCAATTTCATTTGTAAAAATATTCCCCAGAAGTTATGCATACATTTAGTTACCATAAAATAGGTACAAAAATGTGCATGGTAGAATTATTTGTAATAGCCCCTAAACTAATACCAACACAAATTTACAAGAGTAGAATGAATATATAAATTATGGCATTTTCATGCAACAGAAGTGAGATAATGCTATATGCAACAACGTGGATGTTTTTCACAAATGTAATATTGGAACTAAAAAGCCACTATTATTCCATTTATATACAATTTAAAAACAAGGAAAAGTAATCTATGTGTTTTATATCAGTATGGTAGTTACCCTTAGAAGGATAATGCCTACTAAGGGGCATGAAAGTGTTGGCAATGTTTTCTTTTTTGATTTGGGTGCTTGTTACATGGTATGTTCACTTGTAAAAGAATCATTCAGCTGAATGAACACTTGTACATGTGTTACACTTTAATAAAGCGTATACTTTAAGAAAAGTTGCTAAAGAAACCATTTGCATGTTATGTTATCTAGTGGAAAAGTGATTTAGAATAAGATTTAAAAGAATGATTAAAAGTAAATCTAGTTGCCGAAAACCCTAACTTGATTTCGAGCTCCTGTGTGTGTTGAAGTCTTGAAACCTGGACAGGACACAGGCTCCAAACATATTTTCCTCTGAGTTTCCTGAACTCTGACTTGGCCCTTCCAGTAAATTTTTGCCTTTGCCCCTCTTGGTAGCCGTCTGATCTTGTGGCTCTAGTCCTTGACTTCCTGCCTGACTCCAGCTTGGCTCAGCTCCATGTGTAACCCCAGACCCCGCCCCATGGACTGGCTTCATCTCCTTGATGTTTCCCTTCACAGCAGCAGTCTTTGATTAGCTTACAATCTGAGTTGATGAAATCTCTATTCAAATAAACAAAAATATTCAAGAAACTTTATTTTTCAGACAACAGTACTCTCTCTTTATTCTGGCTTTTGCTAAGCTACCAGAAACAAAAAGCGTAGAATATTCATCATAGATAAAAGACAGTAAGGTGGGAGTTGTGAACTCAAGTGCTCAAAGGAGCCAAGCAGATAAAAAAAAAAAAAAAACATATTGTAAAAACATATTTTCCTATTAAAAGAAAAACACATGCTTTGTTGTTTTTCTAAAATTATACAGCTCTCAGTCTAAACTTGTGGTACAGAGAAATATGTGTTTACTATACATATGAAGAGTGATAGTACAAATAAAATCATTAATGGCAACTGCTCCTAGGGCACACATGTACTGTAGCAAAGTGTAGGGCTCATGCCTTGTCTACAATATAGGTAATTGACATTCTGTTCCACCTGGGTGGTGCTGTGGAGAAATATAGACCTAGTGCAAGAAGACATAGAACCTATATTTTCAGGTAAAATCGCCTGTCTCATAAATTTTAATTTAAAAATCTTAAAAGACTGTGAAAGTCAGATAAAAAGTGTTTGAAACAGGATTTAGCCCATGGATCATTAGTGTGTAACCCACTCCTATAAGATATTTGCATATTCCTTAAATTCATCCCTTCGTTAAAGAAATTCGAAAGGAATACTCATGATGAAAATAACTAGAGATCCTGGTGCTGCATGCAAATTTTGGACCGAGCAAAGGAGAGTCATGTCAATCACTTTTTCTCAGAAGCGGAGACAGAATCAGGTTTAGGTAGGTGAACCAATTCGTTCATTTATTCATTAGCTCAATTAACATTTATTGGGCAGCCACTTTCCAGATACACTTCAATTTGGTTTAGTTTGAGTTATTTAATTAATTTTAAATGGACAATCAAATTTACAAACTAAGAAAACTTTTGATCAAATGACAGGACCAGACTTAAGATTCAGGAACCATGACCTCTCTCTGGGAAAACTGTTGGGCATCAGCTTTTATGGTGGTTACTCCAGGGTTAGTTGTGGAGCCTACAGGGAAATTAAAAGCCTCTGAAGGCCAACCTTTCAAAGCAGAGTCTTGTCATTGCTCAATTCAGATTCAAGATAAAGAAACAAAAGATAGAGAAAAGGCTTGCTGGACACAAACAGTTAAATACATTTATTATGTGGGATGCTATTTGGAGTTGAAAATAGCAGTTAGGGCTAAGGTTCTAAGAGCTAAAGAGAGATCCAAAAGCAAAATTTCATATGTAGCTCAGAGATTCCCCTATTCCACTTCCCAGTTTATTTTTGTTTTAAAGGAAAAGGCACAAAGAATAAAATGTCCGTCATCTCAATAGCCTTTAATTTTTTTCCCTTAATAGGAGGAGGGTTGAGTTTGTTACTCTTATTTTTATTGTTGTCGTTGCTGTTTCTGGGGTCTAGTTTTTCCTTACATACACAGGCCAATCTTAAATAAATATTTTTCTTCTCACAGTATCACCCAAAGAACCCAAACATTAATTTTTCAAATGACAGTATTACCCTTTTCTGCAACATCGGTTCTCCAAGTTACTCAGGGGCTTCCCAGAGAAGATGCTGAAGCTGCCAAATCAGCCCATATTCAGTGCAGGGTCTAAGTGAATTCTTTCCTGGAACCAAAGTGTGCTTTGCTGAACTTTGTTTACAGAATTTAATTTCTTCTCTCTTAATTTCCAACAGAGCTTGTAACAAAGATGTATGAACACATTCTTTAGCAATTCTGAGGTCAAGATCATAGGACAAAAGGGCCCTGTGGTTTTTTCCTTCTTATCAACATTTGTGCAGATGAAAAAAGATTGCTAAATTTCCCTGTATTGAGGTAGTCAAAATCGTGTCTAATTCAGAGAAAAAAAAAAAAATCTTGGAATGGATTTTGTTTGTCTAGCCCTCATCTTCATAGAAAGAAATAGAAATGCTTGGCAAACTCTCCCTTTCTGCCCGTAAGCTTCCTAGGCCCGTGTTCCTTTTTCCATACCTGCTTCTTCTAGCCTAACATCTGCTGATTTATGGGCATAGGAAGTGCCTTGGTGAGCACAGCGTGAGGCTCCCTGTCTCCTAGAATTATCAGCAGTGACATGTCTAGAAAAGGATGGTCTCTGAGGGTCACTAGGATGATGGAAAAGTCCTCGATTTGGAGTCAGAAGTCTAGCTGGACGAGTCAATTGCAATAGTGTCAGTTTCCTCATGTGTTTAATGAAGATAAATATCCGTATCATATCACGTAGTTGCAATAAAATTAAATTAAATGAGGAATATAAAATATCCAGAATGATACTTTGTGCAAAGAAAGTTCCCGCTAAATGAAGGCCGAATTTGAATTTCTAAGAGAACTGGCATCTCGAACATAGATCACAATATTATCCACAAAACTCCAAGAGAACAGGCAACTAGAATTATTTATCATCTGTCTCTTCTCGTGGTTTGAAAAAGCCTGAATGTTCTAGAATTTTACTAAACTAAACATATATTATTTGACACAGACTCCAAGTTGTGCTGTTAGGAACACCATCACAGAACTCAAACACATTTGCCCCCAAAGGAAAACTTAAAGGTTTTGAAATTTGAAATCCAACTACTCAGAAAAGTAATATCAAGGTCATAATAGGACAATTTTTCTAGTTGAAAATCTCTTTATTTTTTAAACTTAAATATTTTATAAATCTGAAAAATAGGTTGATTATATTTTAAATATTCACTTTGGTCTTTTTGGTTAAAGGGTTATGGGATCTGGCCAGGCTTTTTTTTTTTTTTTTTCAGAATCAAGGGTCATTCTCTGTGGAAAATCAAACCCACTCACTGTCTTGACAGACTGACAGTCTGTACTATTCACTGAGACCAGGCAGGAAAAACTGCATGTTTGTACTTTATTTTTTTAAAAAAAAATTCATTGACATATACCTACAGAAAAGTTTATACATCATAAGTGTAATGCTCAAATAAATTTTACAGTTTTATCACACCCATGAAATGAGCACCCAAACCAAAAAAAAAAAAAAAAAAAAAAAAAAAATACCAGCATCTCAGAAACCCCCTGGTACTCCTTCCCCAGCTCTGCCCATCCCAGCGTAATTTGATAGCAAGGAGAAGTTTCATCAGTTTTCACGTTATATAAAATTACTCATATAGTAGATATTCTTTTTTTTGGTCTGGCTTCTAGCTCAATATTATGTTTGTGAAACTGATCTCTATTTTTGCATAGATCTGTAGATCGATGTAATATTTCATTATGTTAATATATCATAATTTGTTTATCTATTGTGCCAATGGATATTTAGGGCTTTTTTCCTTCCAGTTTTTGACTTTTACAAATAGTGCTGCAAAGAGTATCCTAATACCTGTCATTTGGTGAACATATGTATGCATTTCTGTTGGTTATATACCTAGAAATGGTATTCAAAATTTTTAGTAGATGATGCCTAACAGTTATACTAAGTGGCTATGCCAAAATGTACCCCTACCTGCAGTCTGTGAGCATTCTGATTGATCCACATCCTCATCAGCACTTAGCATTGTCAGTCTGTCTCATATTAGCCATTCTTCAGAGTTAGTAGTGGTATTATATGGAGAACACATGTATTTTGAAACAAATTTATTTGTATAAAGAAAAAATGATATACCATTCTGGCCCTGAAGAAATATTGTTGGAGAAGTAATTTTTAGAATCAGAAATCAAACTCCTACAGAGATGAGCTTCCTACATATTCTTCACAAAATACAGACACATGGCTTAAAGTTTTTGAGACCAAGGCTCCGATGAATTAAAGCCACAAATAGACAGGATAGCTTTCTATAAAGTAAAACTTCCTGTCCGGAAGTGGCACACATAATGTTTGCTAGCAACTATGGGGAGTCACTTATGGACATGTGAAATCACATAACAAGGAACAAGGATATTTGTGTACTTGGCAACAATGTAAGAAGTTGAGATTGTAAAGCGCTGGGAAAAACCGGGAGGTAACTGTTCACATAGCAATCACTGCAAATTCCTTGCTACAGTTTAGCAGAGAGTTCTGAGTTGTGAGAATCTCATTGTTCTACTAGATAAGTAATCTGGCTAACCTTGGTTCTTGACTACTGTCTTTCTTATTGTAATGCTATAAATAGTGTGTTCTAAATAAACTCGGGGACACAGCTTGAATCTGTGCTCCCTCCTGCAATTCTGTCTGTCTTCTTTCTTTTCCTCGGTCCATGCTCCCCCTTTCAGGTACCCTCAATTACTTTGTCGGCTGGCTTCCGACAAGTGGCGCCCGAACAGGGACCTGAAAACGGG
>NW_011888849.1:4137740-4144191 GCF_000151845.1 Pteropus vampyrus | reverse complement strand
AGGCTTAGATCCCCCTCCTGTGAGTTTTGCCCCTGTTGGACCAACTGGCACACCCCTTTGGATTAATCAGAAACCAATGCCTCAAACAGGGTTGCAACAAGGGTCTGCAGCAGGCTGCTTCACTGGCTTTTAGGGAACCTGGAAGCCAGTTCTCTGCTGGTAAAACAGCTGGCTTATGAAAATGCAAATTCTGCCTATCAAACAACAATCAGACCCTTTAGAAAGAAAGAAGACTTAAGTGATTATGTTAGGTTGTGTTCTGACATAGGGCCCTCATACACGAAGGGACTTGCTGTGGCTGCTGCCCTGCTGGGAAAGTCCATGCGGGAAATGTTATCTGACTAGTCAAACAAACATGGCAAAAAGATGCTGTGATGCCCTCAAAAATCAAAAAATCAAATAAAAAAGGGGGAGACCTACCCGGTTTCTCCACAAATTCTTTCTGATGCTCAAAAAACTGAATTTCTGATGCTCAAAACTAATCGACATGCCCCGACCCGGTATTAATATGGGGACGAGGGCATGTTTGTGTTTTTCCACAGGATGCAGAAAAATGCCAGGTGGTTGCCAGAGAGGTTGATCCGTTTCACCGCTCCACCAGACACCCGGAGGGATGACCCTAACCTTGATCTTGCTGAGCCTGGCGATGGCAGCTAAAGGTGCAGTTTACTGGACATACTTTCCTGACCCACCTCTCTTACATCCAACAATGTGGCAAGGACCAGATGTCATTGTGAAAGTGAACAACACATCGCTGCTGGACATGCCATCTATGAGGAGGGTGATGGGACTAATTGTTGCAGGAATACTTGCTATTGTATTTCTTATAGCTACTGCTGCCACCGCTGTGGTGGCTCTCTTACACAAACTGTACAAACTGCTCATTATGTCAATGATTTGTCTAGAAATGTTACATTAGCATTGGGAACACAGAAAAATATAGATAGAAAATTAGAACAAAAGTTAGATGCTCTGTATAAGACAGTGGAATACCTGGGTGATGAAGTCCAGGGTCTAAAAATTAGATCTCAACTAGAATGTCATGTAAAATATCATTGGATCTGTGTCACATCTAGAAGATATAATAAGACCAGTCATGACTGGGATTGAGTAAAATATCATTTAAAAGGCATATGGCTCAATGCTAATGTATCCTTAGATTTAATTAACCTGCATAAAGAAATACAAGGACTTAAAAATGCTAAACCTCTACAATTTGATGCTGATAAATTGGCCACTGAACTTTTGGATCACCTTAAGGGCCTTGTCCCCTCATGGTCTTCCTTCTATCAGCTAGCTGCTTCTGTTTTGACTATAGGAGCCTGTGTAATTGTTGTTTTGTGCCTGCTTCCTTCTCTACTAAAATACTTCATTAGTGCCATGATAAAACTTCAGGCCGACCTACATCATGAAAGGCTTTGATATATGGCTTGAAAGATAGACATCTCCCTTCTGCAGGGGCTGGTAGTCAAAGACGGGTAAGACTCCCTCAGAGACTGGACAACCTAAGACAGGGCATGCATGACGGAATGCACGTACCGATGACGGGTAAGTTCCAGATCTGGTGAAGGGATCACCTAAGACAGGCACAGTCGCCTTGCGCCAGAACCAGGAGGGTTCGGGCATTTAAAAAATAAAAAAGGGGGAGATGTGGGGAGTCACTTATGGACATGTGAAATCGTATGACAAGGAACAAGGATATTTGTGTACTTGGCAACAATGTAAGAAGTTGAGATTGTAAAGAACTGGGAAAAACCGGGAGGTAACTGTTCACATAGCAATCACTGCAAATTCCTTGCTACAGTTTAGCAGAGAGTTCTGAGTTGTGAGAATCTCATTGTTCTACTAGATAAGTAATCTGGCTAACCTTGGTTCTTGACTACTGTCTTTCTTATTGTAATGCTATAAATAGTGTGTTCTAAATAAACAGCTTGAATCTGTGCTCCCTCCTGCAATTCTGTCTGTCTTCTTTCTTTTCCTCGGTCCATGCTCCCCCTTTCAGGTATCCTCAATTACTTTGTCAGCTAGCTTCCGACAAGCAACCTTGTAAATAGAGGTTTGGCCATTTCCAAGGCCCGTGGAATAAACTGGGTGGATGGATTACCACAAAGCCACTAGGAAGATCAGGAAAACTCAAATTATGGGCTTTTCCAATGGTACCTCTATAAAATTCATAATTACATACTTGATAGAAGAAATCCTTTTCCTATATTAGGGTACTGGTAAAGCATAAAATCTGGAACCAGGGCTACTACTTACTAGCTGTCTGACCTTTCCCAAGTTTCTTAAGCTCTCTGAGCCCCAGGTTCATCATACATAAAATATGGATAACAATAATGCCTACTAAAAGAGTTGTAGTAAAGATTAAATGTGAGTAAAATGAGTCATATGAAGTACTAAGAACAGCGCCTAGCACATGCTAGGCATTACATAAATATTTGCCATTATTTCATAATATTATGTCATGAAACTATGATTCATAACTTATGATTGTCCTTAAAGTCTGACTTAATTTGTGGACAGATTCTCCTTCCAGAGAAGTCCATGGAGAAAGGAAGAGTAGTTACTACACTTAGACAAAGTCAGGAGTCATGAATTGCCAAGCCAACTGCACTGGTAAGTATGATTTCTGGGATCTCTTGCATCTGTGAGATTCTCCATCTCTGAGATGGGGCCAGGAAGTGAATCTTATAATGAGATACATGGCCTAATATCTGACTTTTTTTTATCTTGGAACTTCTTGCCTATTTCATGGATGAAATAGACCACCTGACCAAATAAAGATCTATCCTAGAGAAACTTATCCAGAAGTCAATCAAAAAATAAAGGTTAGTCTAGCTAAACAATTGTATATGTTAGGATGTATTGTTGAATATAATAAAATACCCAACTCAAAAATGTACAATGATAAAGAGAAATTTAGTGTCTGTGGATAATCAGGCTTCAGGGACATTTTAATCAGTGCTCTAACCCCATTTCTCTGAATTTTTTTGTAATGCTCTTCTGCATGTCTGAAAATGGCAGCCAGAAGAATCGTGGCTGCATGCTTTCTTGTTCACATCCAAAGACAGAGAGCATCTCCTCTCACAATCATTAAACCAAAGTCCTAGACAGTTTCACAACTGAACCTGCAAAACTGACTCTGAGGCAAGAGCTATAGTGAAAAGGATAGAAATGATCTAATACAATTAGGGTACACTCTGGAACTTGATGTAGGATAAACCACACAAAAATCTCAATGTGGCTTGGTTTGGGGAAGTATGGAATAAATATGGTAGTGGGTGAATACATAAGTGATGTTGACACTATCACAGGAGGTCATAGCATTAATTTGGATGTGGGAAATTGAGCAAGGGAGGGTAGATGGAATCAAATTATAAAAAGGCAAGGAAATGTTTTCAAGACAAAAGAGAAGGGTAAGAATTGGAATCCCATAAAGATCATACCCAAAGCCAGTTTTATTTTAACTGTTCTTAAAATGTTTTGGAGAAAAGACCCAAGATTGGAGATTGGAGCAACCCTCCAATTTGCCGATTATTAACTTATTCTTGTAGCAAAACATATAGATTGAAAATAAACTGTATGTAGAAAGACTGCTACACTGATGAGGGAACAGAAAAGTTACAGATTTGGGCAAGGGCTTTTAGAGTTAAATAAACATAAGTCAGACTCTTTCTAGGTTCTCTGCCTTTATATATCATCCTGTGTCTTGGTGCATCTTTTAACACTCACTTTAAATGTTATCACTTAGATGAAAACCTTTTGATATTCTGAAGAAAAAATAGTCACTTCAGCCTTTGTGTTCTGTAACAATCACTATATTCCTCTAATATAGCATTTAATTTACTGTATTGAGATTGTGTATATAATCATGTCTATTGTCTAGATTTTCACTGTCCAACTACTAGCCACATGAGGCTACTTAAGTTAAATGAATCAAAATTAAATAAAATTAAAACTTCAGTTATTTAGTTACTCTGGTCACATCTTGCACATGGTACATCCCTAATACACATTTGATTGATTGATTGACTGTTAACATACATAATAATACTAGCTAACATTGTTAAGTACTAATTATATGTTAGGTAATGTGACAAGCACTTTACAGAAACCATCTAATTAAATGTAATGACCACAATAACCATACAAAGTAAGTACTACTTTTATTTCTATTTTATAGATAATGAAATAAGCTCAGAAGCAATTAATAAAAGGATAGTCTAAAAAAAAAAAGAACTTTTTATTGGAAAGATAAAGCCTGAGAGCGATATGACATTGGTTTATGAAAACCACAAAGAGAATAGGTAATGTAAATAGAATCTACTTCACTAAATAAAATTTTAAATATTAGCCCAGATAAGGGTTGACACTTATCAGAACTTTGAAGAATTAGCCATTGACAATGCTGTGCACCAAAAAAGCCAGATGAATGAATATGAATGATTCAGTTGAAACTAACCGCATAGTTAGATACATCACTCAAGAGTTCATTAGACATCTTTTAAAAGATATGATTACTAGTCATTAAGAACAAAAAGGACAAATAAAACAAAAGAATTTGTCACAGCAGGTAGTATATAAAAGAAATCCACTATACTCAAGGAATAAAAAGTGAAAAAATAAGAAAGAAAGAATAAATTAATGAATAAATAATTGGTTTAAAAATATAAATACATTTAGGAATTACCTTCAGAAAACTGGAAAGTCTGGGAGGCATCCCTTATTCTCAGTATCTGGTCTACATTTAGGACTGGATAAATCACAGTCTGGAATCATGTGGTATTTCTTTTATTTCCGGTTTGATCATTTAAAAGTAATATGAACTGAGTTCCCTTACCTATAAAATAATGAGTATAATACCTGCTCCAATGAGCTGTTAAAATTAAATATGAATATTACATATGATTAAAACAACTCCTTTTTCAGTTTTGTACGTAAAGAAAAAATAATAGTTTGTGTGTTGGTTCCATTTGACACTGAGTAGAAATAACGTAGCTAAAGTCTGCTTTGGATCTAAGCCTCAGAAAAGACAATTTGCACGAGGAAAAACTCTTTCAACTGGTCAGAGTATATAGCTTCAACACCTGCCTAAAACTATGATGTGCTCAACTTTAGCCAGGTGGTCTCCAGATGACAGAAAGCTGATGAATTAGCAAAAATCCATTCCCAACCTAGTAAAAATTGATGTTTCTCATCAGACATTGTTGTTTAACTGAAAAAGAATATTTCTTTTGGCAGACTCATTAGGTAGGACTGACAACATTTAGAGACCCTAGGGGCCAAGTAATCATCTGAGAAGAAAGCGATAGATTTCTGAGCCTAGTTCTCTGTTGGCTTACTCCTTAAGATATTTGCTGAATTTTGAAAGCTGCCTGTGGAAGAAGGTTAAGAAGTGAAAGAGAAAACCTCCAAAAAGCAAAGAGGTGTTTGGGCAGTTTCCAAGTTTTGACAAAATAACTAGAATGTGGGATCCAGTAATGGGAGATGGCCCCAGGGGCTTTCGGTTAGAAGACAGGGACAGGGTCCCTGAGTCCCGAAGAATGAGGCTCTTGCCTCCATGGCAGTTAGTCTTAGGGGTTAAGAGGTAGCCACAGTTTCCTGATTATTTAGGGTCTTAGTTCTATTGGCCAGTCATGATGGTTAATTTTATTTGTCAACTTGGCTAGGTTATGGTGCCTAGTTAGTTGGCCAATCACATCTAGATTACTAGATGTTGCTATGAAGGTATCTTGTAGATGTGATTAACATTTATAATCAGTTGACTTTAAGTAAAGGAAAGTACCCTAGATAATGGTGAGGGTCTTATTTAATCAGTTGAAGGCTTTAAGAGCAAAAGCTGAGGTTTTCTGGAGAAGAAATTTAACCTCAAGACTGTAACACAGAAATCCTACCTGAGTTTCCAGCCTGCTGGCCTGATCTATGGGTTTCGAACTCAAGACAGCCCTACAGATTTCAGATTTGTCAGTCCCCACAATTCCAATAAGCCATTTCCTTAAAATCTCCACCTCCTTCATTCTCTCTCTCTCTCTCTCTCTCGCTCTCTCTCTCTCTCTCTACACACACACACACACACACACACACACACACACACACACACACACACTTCTATTTCTCTAAGGAATCCTGACTGATACACCCAGTCTCCAAACCTAACAAGCCCCTCAGACAAAGGAGATGTCTTCAAATATGTCTGAATGCTTAAGGTGCACAAATAATAGGAGCTCATCATGGGAAGCGCAATATATCACTTGTACTTTGTAAGCTCGCTGAAGGTAAATTTGCTGAATGAAATTGAAAATACTACCATTTCAGTTAGGAGGCTCTTTCAGGCTGCGATTAAACAGATTAACTCAGTAAATTTAAAGTTGAATTACTTAATCAATCCATTTATTGCAGCAACTTAAGGGCCAGCTGTAGACTCCATCTAATAGAGCTGCTTAAACAGCTG
>NW_011888849.1:4134879-4137015 GCF_000151845.1 Pteropus vampyrus | reverse complement strand
ATATAAGGTTGGTGAGGGACTGGCACACATAGGAAGAAATCAAAGTTCGAAGGGATACTGTGGCCTATTTAAAGTGGATAAATATTTTTAAGTTCACGAAAGAGTATATGGAAAAGTATTGAAGGGCTATGCAAATATGAACTATTTGCATTCATCGGAGATGAACATAATACGACCCCAAGCAGTGGGCAGCTTCAAGCTAGTTCAGGTAGGAAAGGTTCTGAGTGTGGAGGGCTCATAGTTTAAAGAACCCATAAAGATATAGTGGAAAACCAGGGGGTAAGAAATGAAAGAGAGAGATGCCCATTTTCCTAGATGGCTCTTTCTGGAAGGCTTCCCATGGCTGGTTCGATCTCATCCTTCAGATGTCAGGCTTTCACTGACCTTCCAATCTAAGTGACTCTTCCTTTCCTTCTCCCTATCTGTCCTCCTACACTGTTTATATCAGCCATGGCACTTGCCATATTGTGAAATTATTACTTACCTGACTTTTACTTGAGTCTCGTCACTGGTCTGGGAGCTCTGCGAAGGCAATAATCTTGTTGATCGTGCTCATTGCTGTAATCCTCATAGTGATGCCCAGCGCATTATTGTTGAATGATGAGTTGATTGGTTGATTGAATGAATGAAAAACTGAAAGAACTGATTTGCTTCTCAGGAGAAGCAATGTAGATGCACTGGCACACAGGAAGATTTATACCCAAATTTGGGCTCCATCACATACTAGTTATATGTGGTAAAGTGACTCTGCATAACTTTAATGCTCCATTGTCTCATCTAAAAGTAGGGTGATATTTTTTACCCTTTCCAGCAGTTGTGAATATAAAGATATTTTACATAATATCGCTAAGCATAACACTTATATTAGTTATCTATTGCTGTGTAACAAATTACCCTCAAAATATGGCAATGAGAAACAAAGAACATTTATTATTTCACTGGTTCTGTGGGTCAGGAATCTGGGAACAGCTTAACTGGGTCTCTCACAAAGCTGTCAGTCGAGACTGTAGTCATCTGCAGACTCATCTTGGGGATCTGCTTTCCAGCTCACTTATGTGGCCATTTGCAGGCTTCAGACCTTCTGCTTCCAAGCTTTCACATGAGCTTCTCTGAGGGCTGTTTCATAAGATAGCAACTGGCTTCCCCCAGAGTAAACAATCCAAGTGATAGCTAGAGAGAAAGCTCAGCACAAGTCAGTATTTTTATAAGCTAATCTCAGAAGTGACATCTCATCACTTTAGCCAGATTCTGTTCGTTAGAAGTAAGTGATTGGGTCCCCTCACATTTAAGAAGATTACATCAGGGCATAAATGTGAGGAGACAGGGATGAGTGGGGCCATTTAAGATGCTGCCTACCACAGTACCTGAGTATGATGATAATAACATAGCTAACTTTTAACACTGTTTACCACCTGCCAGGAAAATTACTTTATATATCTTACCTATTCAATTCTCATGCAGTACTATAAGTGAGATACAATTAGCCGCTACATTTAATGGTTGAGGAAACTAAGGCAAAAATAGGTTAAGTAACCTTATGAAAGTCTCACAGTTAGTATGTAACATCCTCAGGCTTCAAAATATGATAATATGACCCCAGAACCATTGTCTTAACTTCAGCGCTAAACTTCCTCTCAGAGAAGAGTTCAACAAATGGTAGCTGTTGTCATTTGATGCAAGGACAAGTATTGCAGAATATTCAAAGAGCAGAGTAGGAGAAAAGAACCCAGGAGATGGGTAGTTTGACTCAAGAAACTAAAAAAGGAGCTGAAATTTCACATCCAAGAGAAAACACAGGAATTTCTGGTAGATTAAGTGCAGTGCTTAGGGCCATCAAAGAGAACATCTTGGGTCTGACATAGAAAGGAAAGAGCCTTGCTAAAGACAGCATCATAGACTTAAGATATGAGTCAGCATCCTAGGCACAGATGCCTGGACAAAATTTTTAGGGCCTTAAACATTTGCCACAATATTGTGACTTTTTTTCTAACATGGAGGCTTTCAAGGTAAAAGTTTTAGCCTGGGACTCACAGACTAAGTTATTGTTTCTGTCTAGAGAAAAAAGTAAAGAGCATTTACCAAAATGACATACCATTGCATCTGTTCCTCTATGTTTTAAAATATTGTTTTAAAAAA
>NW_011888849.1:4131018-4133399 GCF_000151845.1 Pteropus vampyrus | reverse complement strand
CCAAAGAGCACTTTTTTAAAGAAAAACATGGTTCAATTTATAAAATTTCTGTGTACATTTCACTTGCCAGAAATACATCTGTTGCCTACAGCTATGTACATCGATGGTCAAACAAACAAACAAACAAACAAACAAAAAGCATTCAGATCTATGACCTACATATATGGAGCTCATGTCTCATCTTTGCAAATGAAGTATAACACACATCAACAGTCATAGCACAAATGAAACAATAAATACAGACACTTTTTGAAGAAGGCTCTAAAACTGAAGACTGGAGTTTCAGACTTATTTTCTCACTTGCTAGACACATCAATGTGGGCAAGTCATCTGTGAAATGGGTGAATGAAAATCACCCTGCATTACTGTAGTCTTAGCACTACAATAAATAAACATCAAATGTTTCTTAAATAATCACTGAATAAACACTTGTCTGCATTACAAAATGTCTTCTCATTCTCTTAGACGATGGAGAGCCTGAATCATCATTCTTTGGAATAATGCATGTGAAATCACTCATTTATTCAATAAATACTTTTTGAGCACCTATTATTTGCCAAGCCCTGTGCTGGGTACCATGGATAAAATGGTAAGTAGACATGAACTCACTCTGGAGGGAGTCAAATTATGAAATTATTTCAGAAATGTAGGTGATATCTGGAGCATTATTATTTATTTTTTAAAAGATTACAAATAATAAATAGTCTGGCCCTGGAGTTGCTTCATCATTTTCTCTCATGAGTGGGAAAGGGTGATGGCTACAATTTCAGGATCTTATTTCATCTATAATTTACTTCTTTTCTTCTAATATTCTTTGTATCTTCTGTATACTTTTCATCCAAGCAATCTGCATTGGAATAATTATTTTCAAGGATAACATTCAAATATATTATATCACCAGTGTAGCTCAGGCAACAATCTGACATAGGCCATGGGGCCAAAGCCCAGTCTTGGATGTTCCTTGATATTCTGGATGCATCTCTTTACTGTATCTCTGTATCTCTGAACTATGAGGAGATTCTGAGAAAGGTCCTGGGGAGAGAGTTGCAGTAGCAGGATGATGGGAGGGTTCAGGCTCAAGACAGCAACTACCTATCCAAGCTATAAAGGTAGTATTTCAACATTTCCACAATGACACAGCCATGCCAGATGCCAAATAAAGCATCTACATAGCTAGTCTCTGGCTACTGCAGAGCTCCAAGCAATGCTAAGTTTTAGAAATGTTTACTCTGCTCCCATATACTCTGCTAAATGAAACTGGCCAACATTGTAACCCACATTTCAAAGTAGCCATGTGTGGACTTGTAGACGAGCTCTTGGCTTTTTGTTAAAATGGTAACTTTTATACAGACCATTTGCTATTTCCCTAGAAATAGGGGTTGAAAGGTTTTATGCCTACTTTTGTATTAATCGCACTCATGGACCTAGTCATGTAGATTTCCCCAAATGACAAGTCATATACTGAGAGTTCTAAGAAGCTGACATTTCAATTACTGTTAAAGCTTATATATGTAGATTGTTATTTATTTTTAAAAAATAAAATGCATTACTTCTGGTTGTTTGGAGTAGGAGGAAGAATTAAGAAGAACAGAGAATAATTCTGTTTATCTTTAGTTCAAAACACAGAGAGAAAGCTCAATTTGCTCCAAGAGGTTGCAGGATATGTGGTGAGACTAGAGGGTTAAGATGGCTGTTCCTGAAACTTAAAGACAAGGGCCAAGAGCAATAAGGCCTCCTTCTGAGGACATGCAGGCTGGTGGGTGGTACTCTTCAATAGTTTGAGGAAAAGTCCAATGAACACTCAACTGAGAAAAACCAGGACAAAGAATATTCTGAGGAAAAATAAAGCTGAAAGATGACCTTGTTTTACTTGGACTTCTGGTTTTGCTTTAATGAATGGTTAATTGTAATACTAACATATTAAGCATAACGAAAGGTTTTGATAATGGTGACAAAATGAAGAAAGTGGGAATTTTGACTTATTGAAATAAATTAGTTGCCCCCTTTGCTCTCTCTTCTCCCTTCCCAACTTGTAGCTTTTCCATACAAATGACTTGGCTCATGCTGTGGACTTTTCTAAAATCTCTCAAAGGTTTGCAAACCCCAGACAAGTACCATCTGACCTTGGTGTGCCCTGTACCTCTTCCTAAGCAGCCCCAAGCCTGGCACTACTGGCAGCCAGCCCCGGTACACAGCTAAGCCTCTCCTAGTCACCTCCAAGCCCAGCAAAAGTGGCAACCATCTGCAGATCACTTTGTAGCTCATACCAAATGGCCCCAGGCAGGGCACAGGCAGTGGCTGGGCTTGGCCTGCACCAGAGTCCCTCTTAAGAGGCCTCAGAACGACACACTTGGTGGCCAGCTTCAGATCACCCAGAGCAC
>NW_011888849.1:4127861-4128871 GCF_000151845.1 Pteropus vampyrus | reverse complement strand
TTGTGAGTCTGGAACCTCTGTGCAATCTGTTCCTGAGACCACTCAGGGCCCACTTTGCCCATGGAACTGCCTGTGTGCCCAACACACAAAGAGGAATGGCTTCAGGCCTAACCAAAACAAATGAAACTGATTCATTACAATGTAAAGTTGTTCTGAACCAAAAGAGAACATCCAAGATCAAGAATTTGGGAACTCTGAGACGAAAAAGAAAAAAAGGGAGCAGAGGGAGAAGGAGACGATAAAATGTTAATAATTCAATACCAGAACCAGGAACCCATCCAGGAGAAGTCTGCCACAGAAAGGGAAGCAGAGTGCACCCTTGCAGAGCCAGAAGTACAAAGGCTCAAGAATGGGCTTATGAACACCAAGCATTTTTTAAAATTCTTATGCCTTGACACAAAATGGCAGACCATGGCAACATATAGAAATAGTGGAAACAAACTTGGAAACAAACTAGAAAACAACTAAGCTAATTCATATCACTTGCTCAGGGAAACATTCAGCATTTAGTATTCCATTCTTGATTTCTGAACCTCCAAGTTTCTGTCTTCTCCCTTTCCTAAGGCATATTATATCCACTGTAATCAAGAAGAGAAAGTCGTAACCAATTTTTGTCCCTTTATTTGAGCTCCTGAATATAATTTGAAATAGTGGTAGAAGAACAGACTAATCTAAATAATTTTAACTATCTATGGGATGGATATCAATAGTGTTCTCAATTGTCTAGATACTTAAACAATAAATCATAGAATTTTGTCTCTATGACAAGAAAAGTTCAAGATGATTGAGTGTATTTTCCATTTTCCTTCTGCATGTAATTGCATAAATATTATTTGAGTACATTAACCAAATTCTTAAGAAACGGAAATATTTACCCCCTTCCAAAAATCAAGATTTTCAAGATGTTTAACCCCTAAGTTTAACTTAATTTAACTTTAACTTCTAACTTCCCAAGGAGAATCTCCTCCAAATAAATCCCCCCGCCCCCGCAAAACAAACAAACAAACAAA
>NW_011888849.1:4112154-4126566 GCF_000151845.1 Pteropus vampyrus | reverse complement strand
AAGTTTAACTTAATTTAACTTTAACTTCTAACTTCCCAAGGAGAATCTCCTCCAAATAAATCCCCCCGCCCCCGCAAAACAAACAAACAAACAAACAAAAAATACTCTTAGTATTTCATCTATTTAGAGAAGCCTGTGAGGAAGTTTGACGAACAAGTTTTAGACAGACTAGGCATCTTCGCTCTCTGACAAGGACTCCAGCCAACCAATCAATGAATAAATAAATAAATAAATAAATAAGTAAGTAAATAAATAAATAAAAGGGAAAATAAAGTTGTATTAGGTGAATCGGTGGCTTTTAATCTTATACTCCAATGGTCTGTTAATGTCAAAGCTTGACCTAATATGTATCACAGGCTAGACATTAAGAGACAAGTTAAACGCCAAGGTTATAAGTGTTTTCTGGCTCCAGTAATATTCATTGGTTCTCTTGCATGGCTCTGTGATGGCACATGTCACCTAGTGTCATAACTATTTATTTACACGTGTGGCAGGAATATATTCCAAAGTACTAATAGATGCGTTCCCCACTCCCTTATGCCTCCTCTCCCTCAGAAATCTAAGATTGATCCAGCCCTATATGTGTTCAGGAAATCACTTCCACGTCACCCACCGCCTTAGCATAAGGTCTCAGAGAAAAACCACAGAAGCATCTCTGGGATATGAATGTAAAAATCTAGAGGAAGGGGTAAAATGGAAAGATTTGGAAGATAAAGGGATTGTTTTCTCTTTTCCCTAACATCTCCAAGACCAAAAAAAAAAAAAAAAAATTCCATAGACTGGGTGTAAAAAGAGAGAAGATTCCAGGAAATAGGGAAGGAATAAATGGAGAAGAGTAAAGTCTAAATGAAGAGACAATCTACCTTCATGAGACTAAGTATTATTGGTTGACAGCACCAGGGGTAACCTTGGGAGTTGGGTCCAAAACTATCAACTTTAAGATCTGCATTTGAGGACACTGCATATGTTGTGTTGGGAGCTATGTGAATTTTCCTTTTCATTGTACTCCTCTGAGAAGCATTCATAGAGAGCAGCCAGCACCTCATCTGATGATCATCCTAAAGGATAAATGATCATCAATGTTCCAAATTTTGCTTAGGACCTACCTCCCAACCTTCTGAGCTCATATGGACTGCTTTTCATTCAGCAGCCCAAATCATTCATAAACCATCTATCCTTCACTCCCCTAGACACTTACATTGAAGTTGATATTATGGGACAGAAGTCCCCTCACACTTGAATATATTGGGAATATTGTGTTTTGTCATGAGTTATTTATGGTTTAATTTCTAGTGATTTCTTTATTTTATTTGTTTACAAAGTTATTCACTTGTTAATATTAATATTACCTTATCTTCTTAAATCTCTGCTTTATTTGTAATTATATACTCCTTTTTTTTCATAATATTACTAATGTGTAGTTTCTCCAGAGTTTGATCTTTTTTGTTAGTTACTTAAAAAAATAAATAAACAAGTTTTGCTGTGTTGTTCTTCTCTATTGTTTCTTTATTTTCTATTTCATTAATTCCTAATCCTCTTTTACTTTGGGGGCATTCCTTTTGTTTTTTAATTTCTTTTCTTCTTAATGTGTACATTTAACCCATTATTTTTAAGTCTTTGATTTTCTAATACAATTATTAATGGCTACATACTTGCCTCAAAGCACTACTTTTTCTACATCCCACAAACTTTGTCAGTCTTTTAAAATTATCATTTAGACTAAGTCTTTTAAAATTTTTATTATGATTTCTTTTTTAGCCCATAATTGAGATAGAAGTTTATTTTATTTTCTAAATATATGGACTTTTTATATTAGTATATTTTAGATGAATTTGTAACTTAACTAATTTATACTGTGGTCAAAGATCATGACCTGTATGATACCTATTCTTAGAAATTTGTTGAGGCTTTCTTTTTACTTGGTATATGACCAATTTTTAAATGTGTTCAATGTATGTTTGAGAAAAATCTATATGTGCCCATTAGGTTAAGATTGTTTTTTGTATTATTTAGATCTTCTATATCTTTGCTGATTACTGTATAGCATTAATAATCAAGAAAGATGTGTTAAAATCATTATAATGGTGGGTTGATAATTTTGTTTCTTTAATTTTATCCATTTTGCTTTATATTTTCAAGACCATTTTATTAGATGCATCCATGTTTAAGATTGCTTTATATGATTAGTGAATTAAAACTTTTATTTTTATATAGTTATGGTTTTCATCACTAATAATATTTTTGTTTTAAAGTCTATTTCATTTGATACAAATAGGGCAATATCAGTTGTTTTGGGCAGATGTAAAATTGTACCCTTGATCCCCACCCTTGAAAGAAACTGTTTTGGAAATAACCCTCTAACCCCTCTAGCCCCTCAACAAGTGTGTGTACACACTCATACACACACACACATACACACACACACTCCTTCCCATTTAATGCATTGGGCAAATGAATTTTAACTTTGGAAATTAAAAGAACATTTGGGAGGAGGGGAGGTAGACACAGTAAAGGGGGTCAAGTATAGGGGATAGGGAGAGGGTTAAGTGGGTAAAGGGGATCAAATATGTGGTAGCTGAAGGAAACTGGACTTTGGGTGGTAAATGTACAATAGAATATACAGATGTCAAATTATAACGTACACCTGAAAATTATATAGTTGTATTAACCAATGTTACTCCAATGAACTTAATTTTTAAAAAGTTAAAAAATAAATAAAATGGCAACTTTGGCATATCCTCAGAATTAAAAAAAAAAAAGAACATTTGGGGTGACTTGCACTAGACAGATTTATGTTGTGCTATCAATGTGCTTCCTTGTCCTTCTCACTCCTCTTCTTTGTCCAGAAATGAAATGCTTTTAGTACTGTTGTACCTTATTATCTACTATTGCTGTTTAGCTTTTACATGTACATGTTCCAATTCTCAAATTAGACTTTTTGTTAGGAATTCTAGATGGAACTTTATGACCTTATATTTTCCATAAATTATGGTGTAATGATATGAGCATATGTCCCCCTCTCTGACCATGCTCAAGGCTGCTAGTACCCTATCTTCAACTCGAAATTGCTCTAGCTTTGGATTGTTCTCCTTTTCTTAAGGTCTGTTCTCTCTAAATCCTATGGACTTCAATGTCTAGAAACACACATTTTGGAGTTTTTTCCTTTATTACATTTTAAAAATACTTTTTTCTATTATAAAATTACATAATTAATAATATAAATAAGATAAGGTATTATGTTTTAAATACAAAAAAATAATATTAATATGACCAGCAATCACACCTCTGGAGACTACCATTACTAATATTTTGCAATATCCCTCCTAGTGATTCATATACATAATTTTTTTTACAAAATTGCCATTACTTTCTGTCTTATGACTTCCTTCTAAAGATGATACCATAAGTTCTTCCTCATAGCAACAATAATACTCTTTTTTTTTTTTTTTTTACGGTGAAGCAGCCCTTGGTTGATCTCACAGGTTGCAAGGACCTTGTCAGCTTACAATCCCTTATTTTTTTATTTTTATTTTTTACACCTACAGCACCTCATCTTTCCAGGTGGTCTCCCATCCAAGTACTAACCAGGCCTGACCCTGCTTAGCTTCTGAGATCAGAAGGGATCCAGCTTGTTCAGGGTAGCATGGCCGTAGACACAATACTCTTAAGGATATTAGCATTTGGTTTCAATTCCTATTCAATCATATGACTATACCATAAGTTATTGAGTCTATGTCTTATTATTGGAAATTGCCAATGTGAAAGAATGTTGATATGAACATTTTTGCTCATAAATTCTTGCATGCTTCTCTGATTGGTTTCTTATGATAGAAAGTGGATTTCTGCCACTTTGTTTTTTTTTTTTTTTCATCTCACTGAGATGATGTTTTTGATTACTCCTTTTAGAAAATGAAAACCAACTCAGGCTTCTGCAATATCGCATTCCAGCTATAGTCCACGGCCCCATCAGGCCTCTGTCTGGGAAGAAAGAAGAGTGTCACAGCTCCTTTAGACTTCATTCATGTTTAAGTCCTTTTTTGGTCATACATGCCTGTACGTTTATAACAGCAAATGCTTAGTGAGAAGTAGTGAAAAAAGGTTCTCTATAAACCTTGTTGTCTAACATCGAGTAAGGTCTGAGCACTGCCCACTTTGGCTTTAGTGATCCTGTGCCTGGTTATGAAAACCATGGCTATTCATCATGACTTCACGATCATTTGAAGCATTTGGATCTCACGGGGTTTTTTTGTTTCTTTTTTTTTTTTTACGTAAGTACAACCACAAGCATTTCCCAATGCCCTGTCTATTCATAGTTAAAATTTGAGCTGAGCTTTCTCTAGAAATTAGGAAATGACTAGATTCACCTTGTGACCCTTCTACCGCTTTGATATGCAGATTTGAACAGCTTGCATACTGGACAGTGCACTGCATATTTTCCCATTTGGGGTTGGAATTGGGGTCTATAAACAATCTAATGAGACCAATTAATGTCTAGGGCAGAGGTGTGTCCGATCATCCACTTGTACTGCCCTTTGGCATCATACCCTGAAGGTTCTGCTATCTATGTTTAGGGAAATCTGGGGATATAACATATGTGTTAAACTATAGAACAACAGTAATAATAACAGTTTCCATTTATCACACTCTTTCTTGTTTCAGAAGCTGCATTTTATACTTTAGAAGCTATCTCCTTCAACCCTGTCAACATCTTAAAATATCTATGATGGTAATATTATTGTTTCCTCTATTTTACAAATGAGAAAACTGAGGACAAATTGGGTAGGTTGTCTGACATAGACTCTAACTCATGAGAGGTACTAAGGCTTAAAATAGAGATTTAGAAACTGTCTACCACAGACAATTGTAAATACCGCAGATGCACAAGATAATGAATGAAATAAAAGTTGAGAAAACTAAAAACCAAAATTTGGGTAATATTTAAAATGCAAGAGGAGAAAGACGAGTCAACAAAGGTGAATGCAAAAGAATGGTTAGATTAGTGGAGAACCTGAAGAAAATGGCAAAGGAGAAGTGATTTTCAAACAAATATCATCAAATGCTAGAGTAATAC
Organism: Pteropus vampyrus; assembly: GCF_000151845.1. NCBI lineage: Eukaryota > Metazoa > Chordata > Mammalia > Chiroptera > Pteropodidae > Pteropus > Pteropus vampyrus. The sequence continues at coordinate 4,121,495 of NW_011888849.1, read as the reverse complement.
TATAAGACCTAAAATATAGCAGTTACTCAAATACAAAGTATTGTCAAGTGGGGAATATCCAGCTCAAATTGAATACAAACAATTATAATAGTACTAATTTCCATAGTATGTGTTTGTATGTGTGTATATGTGTGTGTGTTGTTGCAGGAAGTGGTCGTAGAAGTAGAGAAAGCAGGTAGTTGGATGATACTAAGGTTTGATATTTTCAGATGCATAGGTAGGGAAAGACCATTGGAATGTTAGAGATTCTGACATAAGGATTAAGTGGATAAAATGATGCAGCGTAAGTATGTCTTGTATAAACAAAGAAGTAAAGCCAGGAGAAGAGTAGTATATGGGGAGAAAAGGCAGTTGCAGAGGGACTAGAAATTTTGATTAGATTAAAGTGAGGTTGTGTGACTCAAGGAATTGAAGGGAGAGAAGGCTATGATGAGAGAATGGCATACAAATTTCTACCATGGAACATTTCCAGTTGGTGTAAAAAACATGTATGGTGAAGGTAATATATACCAAAATGGAAATAAAGACTATTGCAGTAGCAAATATCAAGGAATTTTGAGGTGAGGGAGCTGCTTGAGTAATTCCACCGTCATCTTATCTACACACAACAAAGGGGTCTCCACTCTGCCTACCAGCTAAGGTGCAAGTCACCTGCCGATGGCAGCATCGTGGCAGAATGGACTTGCCTCATTAAAATAGATAATGTCTTCCCCATAAACTAACGAGGTGATGAGGTGATGTAATCCAAAGAAAATGGAGTGGAAGCTGAGAGTCTGGTGTATCTCCAAATCTCATGAATGAGGAAAGCTAATGATGCAAATCAAGGATGCAAGCAGAGTAGCTGGAAGACAGCTAAGGTCACAGCAGTGAGTTATGATAGTTCTTCATAACAGGCCACGAGTATCTCGCCATTCGTTCTCAGCCATGACTAGAAGAAACTCTAAAAATATCCAAGAAGGGGACATAGCCCCAAAGGCAACACTACTTGTAAACTGCATCCTTTCTTCTGAAGTGTTTCCAGAAATGTGGGAACAAATATCTTGTCTGGCTTCCAGAAGAATGTTCTAGTTTAAATTACTTTCAATCTTGGGAGATGCTGATGTCAGACACTCATTTTCTCCAAATTGGTGCAAACTTTTTACTAAGATTCTTCAGTTTCCTCAAATGTAAGAGATCAAATCTCTCCCACTGCTCTAGGCATCCCTCAGAGGCAGATGCTGTCAGTTCCTGATTGTTAATATCAGTAATTAGTAACTCTGTTCTCTTTAAAGACACAGCCTGTTACTGAAGAGCACATAGACTGGTACACCTAGATGAGATATGAGAGAGAGGATGGAGGGGAAAAACCATGTTGTATGGCTCTGTGCAATGGAAAGGATATGAATCCCACAGACAGATCAATCTGAATTTGAATCCTGGTTTTGCCAGCTATAGCTTTATCACCTTAGGAAATTAACTTGTTGACACTCAGTTTCTTCATCTGGAAAAAGGAGACAATAATATTCATTTTACAAAGTCCATGGCAGGATTAATCATGCTAACATGTGTAAAATGCCTGGTGAATAACAATGAATGATCAGGTAGTAAGTCCATTTGTCCTCATTCTATCTTTTTTTTTTTTTTTGCTCATATAAGAGCCATGTCATGGGGTCTGTGACAGAGCAGAACATAATGTGTCACCTTACATTCTACTATTAAATTCCTAAGACTACAATGAACTCGTAATTTTTCTTCTGTAAGTTGATTTTTATATTCTTTCTCCTGTTTTTTCTTTCCAGGTTCACTTCTACTTCCCTGCATCATTCTGAATTCCATCTCCTGTTGTTAGAATGTGTTTACCATGGAAAGCCAAACTCTTTGCAATATGAGCTTTTGGAATAATAAGAATGCTACACATTATATCACAGTCAAATTCATACGCTGCACACCCAATAGTTTTTGAATCATTCATTCTTTTGGAATTACCCGTTACACATATAAATTAATGCAATATAAGTGCAGATAGATAAGACCATTTCCTTAAAAGTATGTATATAATCTTGACTCTTAGAAATCCAAGCATTATATACTTAAAGATATTTACTTATTATGATTAAGTATCCTCCAGATAGTCTTCAAAAATGCATCAAAACATCTGCTAGGACAGTAGTGCTCAAATTTTGCTGTACATTGTAATTACTTGGGAATTTTTTAAAAAACAGGTTTTTCTTGGCATTCCCAGACATTGCAACTTAGATGACATAAAATTTCACCTCGGCATCGGGATTTTCCCAGATAATTCTAATGTATGGCAAAGTTTGGGAATGGCTGTTTGAGGCTAGTATCTACCCAAAAGCCATCATAGAATAGATGCTTACATCTGTACATGTGTGTTTATCTTAATGTTAATGAGCTTAAATTCACTGATTCACTCAATAAATATTTGTATAAGACATTAGAAGATAATAATATTGTTAAAATATATTTTTAGTAGTGCTAATTCATCTGTAGTTTCTTTTATAATTAGAAAGAGCACCTCAATTCAAGATGAAGCATAGAATTTGTTAGTCAAATGGAACCGTTTTTGTTTTTTTAGTTTCTCTTTGTTTCAGTAGAAGATAAACCTTACAAACTATAAAATACAATAGCTTGTAGCACTTTCTCTTTTACTTTGTTTTCCTCTCTCAGGATACTCTGCTTCTAGCCACATACGAAAGTACAAAAGCAAGCCAAGTATAGGGGTGTGTGTGTGTGTGTGTGTGTGTGTGTGTGTGTGTATTTTTGTCCAGGGACAACCAGGCTTACTTATGACTTATAAAAGTCACAATGACACAATTTTCAGTCTCCTCATACTGCACTCCTCTCTGTATTGTCCTCATCTGCTATTTATCCCATTCCCTTTCACCTTCTACTTCTCCCTTTTCTACTCCCTACTCTTTGTAGAAATGGAGGAGCACTCATCATGCAAGGGATTATGGAATGAGCCCACATCTTTCAGACTTATTTATTTGACTGGGTGTGGTGACAGAATAAAGTATTGAAAGAAATTTTATATATGGGCTTTGGAGCCAAAAAGACTCATTATTTTAAATATTTACCTTTAGCATTAGCTGGCTACCTGGCTACTTAGGGGAATTATTTGAAAAGTCTTAAAAGAAAACACAATACCCAATGCCAGGGCCCCACTTCCACAGATTTTGATTCAATTGGTTTGGGTGGAGTCCAAACTTAGGGCATTTTTGTTTTGTCTTCTTTGTCACCATCTTTTTCTTTTAAGCTCCTTAGGTAACTCTAATGTGGAACTTGAGATAAGTGCTGAAAGAAAAAGGTAATACACTGCCAGGCAGAGATGGGTCAAAAAAGGAAACAATATTGGCAAATATACATGAATGCATAGATTAAGCTATAATACAAAAGAAAATACATTCATTTGATTAAATCATATGAAATCATTGTTTTTGTGTATAATCAATTCAAATCAAGAGTTATTGAGTCAGCATCTTACTGTGCCCCTTGGTGATGCTCCATGACTCTTTGTAAATGTCTCCGTTATAGCTGTCCACTCAGTTGCTTGTAATTCTTTCCCAATATACCTTCTCCTTCCATTACTGTGAATCCTTAATGCAGGCTGTCTAGGCTTTCTTTTTGCCCTCAGGGTCTGGCAAATAGAGTCATACATAGTTGGTTCTCACTGACTGTGGACTGAATGCAGAAGTGAGCAAGTAAATGAAATGCTACGTACCTTGAAATGTTCAGAAAAAGATACAATCAGGATCCTGCTTTCATGGAATTTATAATCTAGTGTGAGAGCCATGTAATATATATATCCATGACACAATTAAAAAATTACATGAGACATCCTACCTCAAAAAGAAATTTAATGGCTAAAGCAATTGCTGAAGGAATTGAAGGGAGGTATCTTTGAGTGATCAAGAAGGGAAAAGATAAACATAAGACTAAGAAGTTAAGGAAGATGGCTTTGTGGAGGAAATGAAACCTAAACTGGATCTGAAGTTGTGGCAGAGTTTGAGGGAGGAAGCATTCTGTAAAGTCAGAATTAAACATGTGGAAATGATAGTGGTGGGTACTAAGCAGTAACATCTGAATAAGGAGCTTGATGTCCATGCAATTGGCAATAGTAACAGAGTTTTGAAGAAATTACATGACAATAAACTCTGAGTGAGTGGGATTTGTCCATCACTATAGTCCCAGTTTCTAGAAGAATGTGTGGCTTATAGTAGGTTCTTAATAAATATTTTTTAATAAATGACCAAATGAAAAAACTGAAGGAAAGAAGAATGCAGTATCCATCAGGCATTTATTTATTGTTTAACATTTATTAACAACAACTTAATACCTGGTTACATGCTAGAAACTTAAAGACACAAAGATGAATAAATATGTAGTCTTATTGTTCTTATAGCATACTGCAGTGGTTCTCAAATTTTCATTTGCCTGTGAATCATCTAAGGAATTTAGTAAAAATGCAGATTTGGGAGATTTGCTCCACAGAGATCCCAGAGATTCTGACTGAGAATTTGAGGAGTGGGACTCAGGAATATACATTTTAATAATTCTTTCTTCCTGCCACCAGGTATTCTGATGTCACTGACCCAAGGATTATACTTTGAGAAACCCTTGCCTAGAAGAAAAGATCCAACAACCACCACACTGAAGAAGTTACGCTCTAATTGTGAATATCCAGTAGTAGGTGCTATAACAGGCTTCCTCAAGGAATAACAAAGATGATATCACTTGAATTGAGTCCTGAGGAATGATTTGGAGCTTCTAGAGAGTCAGAGGATGAGAGAAGATATTCCTGGCAAAAGAAACAGCAGGGAGGTGCGAAAAAACGTGGATCATTCAGGAAATTGCGATTAGTTTGGTACAAGGATTTGATGTATTGCAATTTCTCTCAAGGTACAAGGATTTGATGTATTTCTCTCAAGGTACAAGGATTTGATGTATTTTGGGATATGCAATTTCTCTCAACACCAAGTATTTTGGCTGCTTGGTCTGGTTTTGTTAGGAAAGAAAGGATAAACAATATTTAAATTTTATCAGATCAGATCAACCAATTAAGGATTTTAAAATGTTATGAAACAGAGAGACCACAATCAGGATATAATTATGTTTCTAAGAATCCAACAGTATTCTATTTCTAGATTTGGGTTTACGTATTAGTTCAATTGGTTTGATATTTAATTCCCTGATTACAGGAACTTCAATTCTCCAGTTATAGGGAAACTGGGCTAGACAAGACAGAACAAAACATTTTCTTCATCCTGACTTCCTCTGTACCAAGAAAATTTTTGTTGTTGTTTAATCAAGATAATGTGGCCTTTCACCTCAATTATCAAGAAAAGAGCAAATGATGTTTCAGCTAAATACAGATCTTTTAGATATACTTCTCACAGGAGGAATTTGAGCTATTTATAAAAGCAGTTGAACATATCCGGAGATACTTTTTGTCACCCACCTAATCTCTAACTTTACTGTCTGAAAAGAACACACAGAAAATGATCCCAACAACAATTCTAATTGGGTTTTTATACTGAAGCTCCTGATTCTCTTTTTTACATAAAACCTATGGGAGGTGATTTCTGTGAATTATCTAAGAAGAAAGAATCAGGTAGACAAAAAACTGCCATTCAGCCTCAGAGTCTACTCCATTCATCCTCTTTTGTAATTCAGCTATTTCAGCTCAAGCAGGCTTGGTGATTCCTCAAACTTGAGACACACTTGGGGAAAAGACTGTCCAAGCATAAATGTGGGGAATCCTGAGGACCTAAGCCCTAGTCTACTCATCTCTGAAAACAATTGTTAATTTAAAACTCAGAAGTATTTGGGGGCTTCTAGACCTACATACAGCCCATTCGTAGAGGTTATTTTCTTACTCAGCCTGGTGGCTTGGGTATAAGGATGGTATCCCCTCAGCTTCATAGAGTGGATCACCAGTATTCTAACCTAGCCATGCAAGGGCCTGGCAGCACTGGTGCATGTAAAGAGAGCCCCTGGAAGGCGGGGGAATGGGAAGTTGTTACCTGAATTGTAGCAGAGTAGGTGACCTAAAGACAGGTTGAATTTCTTCTGCCACATTTGTACCCTCAAAGCCAAAGCCCTGCCCTCGGTCACTGACCCTCCTATCTGAGAATAAGCAATATTTAGTGGCGGCCCTCCCATCTCAGATTCTCCGTCCAAGCTTTCTCTGTCATGGGGCTGCAGCAGCCTGTCCCTCTGGCCCCCTGCAATGTTTCATTTCTTTTTAAGAGTCAAAATAGTTTCCTTCACATGTACAATCTGCCGCAAGATGTTAACAACCAAAACAGTTGGATAAGTGTTTTTACCTCAGAGAATGCTTTTTTCACTTTTTTAAAAAATGGTCTCCTGTTGCCACACCATAATACTGGGTTGTACTATGTGCTGGAGATTGCACTGTTCCTTTTTGTCTCTTTAAACTTGGAAACAAATTAGAAGGCCTCAGCTCCAACTTGTTTAGGGGAGCCTGTCACAAAAAGTGGGGTCTTCACGTCCCCTCCCTAGGACCCTGATTGTCAGACACTACCTTGAGTAGCTGAGTCACACTTACATGAAATAGGCATCTCCAAACCTGACTTCCCTTTTGGTATCATGTTCTCTATCATTGCTTCATCTTCCCTCTCTTCCTCTGCTGGAATTATTTTTATTCATAGTGAAGTCAATACGAACATGGAGGGTGGAATAGACATTTGACACTTTCAAGTCCCAGTTGGCTCTAATTTTCCAAACTGCATTTCATAACATTTTGTGCTATGTTTCTTGGCAGAAGTCTTAACAATTATATAAAAGTCTTTTTCTTTCCTGTGGATGTGTGGCCAATAGCCTGGCACGTAAATCCCAGTAACTGTGTACGTCACCAACAACCTTTGAAGTGCTACCAGATTTTCTCCCAAAAGGCACAGCCATTTATACTTTCATGATGAGTCATAATTCTCAAAGTTGAACCCTAAAAACCTAGAGTAATAAATAGCCTTTGTTCCTCCATCTCCAAGGCCAGGGACTGCATAGCAGTTGCTGTTTGTACACTGCTTGCCTTATTTTACACCTGAAAATAGTTTTATTCAGGGAAATGGCTTTCCTTAACTCTTTACCTAAGAGCACTCATTCACCTTATATTTAGCCTGTGCATAAGACAGGCAAGAAGTGCCAGGAAGTGAGGTCTCAGGAATGACTCTCAAAGATTGAAGAAAAAGAAAGTCAGCCATGGAGTGTGAGCAGATAGAAGAAGGTGAAAATTGCATTGATTTAAAAACTTTTCTCTTGTAGGTTACTGCTTTTTATTGAGCTCTTTTCTAGAATGTGGTTTTGTGATTGAACCAAAGTAGAATGCAATTATAGTAGAGACTGATTATATGATATAGGACCTGGCTTGTTATTTGATACTGTGATTGAAGGCCATTTGTTGCCACTGAATAATAAGATAAATTGTCCTCTTGAGTGGGGTTTAATTGTTTTATTATCAGTTGCCACAACCTGAGCAAAATAAAGGGAGAATTCAAGTTACAAACAACTTTTGCTTTAATTTTCATGCATTTAGTCAGAACTTTAATTTTCTTCTTACCATTACTAAATCATTGCCTCAACTCATTGTTCTAGTTTGCATATGTTGACAGAATGAAAAGGAGAATTTCAAGAAGAATAAGATTGTTTCTCCACCTTTTGACTAAAATCAAGTAAAGGAGAGTAAAGGGGTCCTTTAGATAAAGTAGGCCTAGTGAATTTAACAGGTGCAAGACATCCTGTCATCTCCATAAAACGTAAGTGTTACTATACCTCCAAAAGTATTGTAAGAATGGCAATATTGTAACATACAGAGAAAGAAACAGAGCTGTATACCGACGACACATAAAATGCTCTCGCTCATTGTTTAGAGCATTTCCCCCCACATAACAACAAAAACAATCTCTGATATGAGTATTGGATTTACCGCTTACCTCTTAAAACTACTCAGTTTTTGTAATCCTGCAAACAACACAGTGGTAGAGTGTGATTAGTGATAACAGGGGTATGTCAGGAAGAGAGGCCTGGCCAGAAGAATTTAGACAACCAAGTCAAGATGGGAACATGGTAATAAATATATCATTCCAGAACAAAGCAAGATTTGAAATATCCAGACAGATTTTCAACTTAGGTTTAGACTAAGGCAGTCTAAAGATTTTTCTCAATGTCATAAATTTATGCGGTAAAAAAAAGCTGCACCCGAAGATGTCCTATCTTTTCATCATAAGCATCATGGATTTATAGTTAAATCAGCATTTGGTAAGTTGTGCTCAAAGTCCCTTAAGGCATATTGTTAAAAATGTGGGAAAGATTTTCCGGTCTAATTTATTAATTACTGTGAGGAAATGAATTAGTAGCCAGGATCACTAAAATATAAAAAGATAAGAAGAGAGAATTCTGTAGGCTAACTTCCTTGGCAGCTGGCCTGTGTAGCTCATAGGCACCTTCGCAAGAGGCCCTGGAACTACTCACATGGTTTTTTCCTTTGAAGATGTTTCCTTAAATGAAACTTTCTTTCATTCTCCAAAGGGATACTTTCCCTCCCAGAGTTTTTAGTCTCTTCCTTATCCTGATATGAGGTTGCTGGATTCCGTTATCTTTGCCTGGTGTTCTTTTCCTGATTATAATGCATAACAGAGGACAGCCGGCAACTACGTGCTGAGAAATCTCTCTGACCCTGCTCTGAGCAGCCTCCATCTCCTACATACCAATTCCTGAAATGATACCACTGGAATCACTCCTTACAGTTAATTTTCATCTGTCTTCACCTGGTCTCAGAGAGTCCACTCAAGAAGTCTTACCTTATTTTTCTCATTGCGATGTGATGGGAAACTCAGAATAGGCGAAATTATGACTTAAAGACAAGGACCACCACTCATTCATTTTCATATACCCAGTATGTTGCCTGACACATGGTAGGGGCTCAGTAAAATTTCAGTGAATAAAATTAATAGATAATAATATTTGATTAGAGGATGCAAAAATGGAAGGAGAAAGTATCTAGAAAGTATAGACCAGGAATTTACCTTCTCTACCTCTTTGCCAAAGCTGGTCCTCTAGGTTCAAACTCACTTGCCAGATGCTTCCACCAACTTTCTGGTAACATGTTTCCAAGACCAAACTGCCTGCTTCCTGGGCATCATTTCTCCATCCTCTCTAGTCTAGAGATCCTTGATAATGGAAATGTTTCCCTAAGAACTTGGATCTGCAAACAGCTGTATAAGCAGAAATTAAATTCTGGGAACACTTGAAACATCTCAAAGAATAAAGTAGACTTGGGTAGTTTTAAGGAAATCAATTTCCAGATCCTTGCATGTTTTTAC
>NW_011888849.1:4107607-4111824 GCF_000151845.1 Pteropus vampyrus | reverse complement strand
ATGATGGATGTTAACTAGACATTGTGGTGATCATTTCACAATATATACAAATACCAAATAATTATGTTGTACATCTGAATCTAATGTAGAGGTATATATGCTAATTATATCTTTTTTTTAAAAAAAAAAAAAGCTAAATTGAATTCTGATATACTCGATAATACAATGAGTATTTTTGCTTGGGAACATGTGAGACATAGAGTTTAGGGAATTTTGACTCCTGAGTAAAAAAAATTAAATACTGATGAATCAAGCGAGTTCATGAAACAGCTAATGGCAGTAAATCAGGCATCTTCCATCGAGGAGCAGTTAACATTTTCCCATTTTGTTTATTTAGAAAACACTTCCATGTGTTAGAAACTAAGGATACAGATAAATTAAACATAGCTTGTATTCTCAAGCTGATTATGGAAAAATGACATGACAGTTGTGATTTCAATACAAGCTATTTGAATGTTTTAATAGACTATGGACTTGCAGATATTAAAACCTAATGACCAGAAAGCAGAAAGCAAGACAAGTATAACTGTTCATGGCAGTATATATATTTTAGTCTGGGGCAATAAAAGGTTGACTCTAATATAAAGTTTATAAATTTTCAGTGGTAGCTGGAAATCAGGAAGAAGATTAAATTAAATTTTGTAGGAGTTGGAGATGATGGAAAGTTTGATCTTAATAAGTATGTCATTTCCTTTTCTGGGCCTCATTTTCCTTTTCTGTAAGATAAAGCATAAAACATGTATGCACAGAAATGCTGGGAATATGCTTACAAGCAATAAATATAGTAGCACCTTTATTCAATTTAGCTATCAAGTATTCCATGAGAAAGATTGGTAAGTGGAAAGATTCACCCACATCTTAGTTTAACCTTAGTCTCTAACACGTAAATTTTGAACTGCCCATTCTTCGCTGCCAATGTTCAGTTCCATGATCATTTTTAAAGGCCTTCTTTATGTCTGGTCTTAGGATACAAAGATTAATAACATACCATTTCTGTCATTGAGGAACTTGAAGTTCTTTCCCAGAAATATTCCCTGTAGTCATATAAAAAAAATTTTATATCTCTAAGATATAAATATTTGTTTATATCTTATGAAAATAATTATCCCACTGAACTTTGGGAGAGAGTTACCCTCACACCACAGGATTGCAAGCCTTCATAAAGGAATGTCTATGTCTTATTCAACTTTGTATCCTCAACCTTTTGTAATTTCTGCCATAAAATGATACATAATCAATCATTGTTTTGTTTTTTTTGTTGTTTATTTGCTTTTTATTTAATTGAAAGTAATTAAAAAAATAATATCGATGGCAAAATCATTAGATTTCAGTCTATAGTCTTAATTTATTATAGTCCCTCTAGATTTCCTAGAAGAAATTTTTGTTTTATTCCCAACACACACACACACACACACACACACACACACACACATACACACACACAGATTTACACAAATTGATTGAGGTATGGTATTATCATCATTAAAGCAGTCTATACCATGGCTTGCATTTGTTAAACTGATTTGGTGGGTTGTTTATTAGGTTAGGATACTGCACTCTTATTTCCTTTCTGCCTTTCTAAACCTAGTTGCTTAGAACAATTAGCAGACTCACAGCAAACTGCCCTTTCTTTCCTGTCAGAGAGTCATGGTTAGTTTCTGTTCTTTTTCCTGTCATAAATCCATTTCTAATATAGCAGATCTTCTGCTGGTCCTAGACAAAGTCTTTAAATGCTCGAGATGTAAAACTTTGAAACTTTTAAGAAAAAATATGTTTAAATATGAGCAAATTAATATCGTACATATGAGAGTTTATCTAGAAATTCAGAAGAGAAATCTGGCTATGAGTCACATGCCTTTGTCTTAAGAGAGGATTTCTTTTCATGTATTACAGTTACAGAAAGTGAAAGAAATTATTTTGATGTCAATGCCAACATGTTCAAGTTAAAATTTAATTCATGAATTTAAAATAATATTTTTTAAACAGGAAGTAAATCAAGGATACTAAAGGGATGCTACCTTTAATAGAGGAAAGTGCTTTTGTCCAAAAAAAATATGATTTCAACCATATACGATTTTTAAATTCCCAAAGAGGATAACTTTTATGAAAATCTACAGGAATTGAAAATTTTTCTCTGGTAATGAAACTTCAAATGAAGTCATCTACGCATGTGTCTGGTGTAGTAGCTAGAATGTGGTAGACATTCAATAAACTTTCATTTTTAAACCTTTGCCTCAAATCGACTAAGATAATGGTTAATAATTACTGGGTAGTTAATAACATAGTGCCAGGTACTATCCTATGCTTTTTACATAAACTGTCTAATTAATTTATTGCCAAAATTCCATGAATAATACTAGGTTATTTTTATTTTAGAGAAGTAAAAATTGAAATGAGAAGATATTTGTAATTTGCCCATGGTCGCACAGCCAGTAAGTGGCAGAGGAAATTGAACCTGAATGTGTCTAGTTCAATAATATGTTCTCTTAATCTATATATTATATTTCCCATCCCCTAAAGGTATCATTCTAGATTGCAGTAGCTAGGTGAAAGCTTCAGAGATAAGGAAGAACATAAGCTGGATCTGTCCACCACGCCCGTGGCTACACCAAATATTGATATGAATATTAGAATGATACCTAAAGGTATCATTCTAGATTGCAGTAGCTAGGTGAAAGCTTCAGAGATAAGGAAGAACATAAGCTGGATCTGTCCACCACGCCCGTGGCTACACCAAATATTGATATGAATATTAACCAGTAATGTATATTGGAAGACATTAAGCTACCTGTCAAAAACTCAGTCTTTGGCTATACTGCCAAGCATTAGACAGACATTGCCTAAATTTTCAAACTGGAGTGTAAAACTCTGGTTAATGCATCTCTGACAGAGTCATACCTGAGAAAATAAAATAGACTTTTCAAGGGATATAGAAACCTATGTAACATGCACTATTATCTCCAGAAATTGAAAGGGTAAGAGAAAATGTAGGTGCTCCTCAAATTCAACACTGCTTTTCATTCGGAAGCAGTATTATAGGTGTAATCGCCTAAGGAGCAGTTGGGTAAGAAAACAAATACAACTGGATATTTTTTCAGCAAATATCTACTCATCACTAACCTAGGTCAAAACTCTATGTTTGGGGAGACACAGGATAAAAAATTAAATTAAATAGATCTGTATGCTACACAAGAAATTGACACTTTTGAGTTTATGATAAAATGAGTTCACCAATGGCAGGAATCCAGGGCAGTATGTTATATTCATTAATATTTTGGTAATTATCACACAAGTAGTGCAGGAGAAATAGGAGTTCAAAGAAGAAAGAGAGATCACCTACAATTGGGTGATCAAAAGATAATCAAGGTGCATTTGAGCTAAGCACTGAAGAAATGGATATTTGGGGAGAAACTGTCAGAATAAAAATCCAAGCATGAAGGAGTAATGCAAACAAATGCATTCCGGTAAATAAGTACCGGGACTTAACGGAAGTCTAATTTGCCCATATTAAAATTTCCCTACTTTTTTTCACTAACTTATTTCACCTTTTTTTGCAAATCTAACAAATAGATATCTATTGAATGTGTCTGAATGTTTATGGAATTTATTCATTCAGTTAACTCTTCCTACTCTGTGTCAGGAACTGTGCTAAGCACAAGAGATAGAAAATGAAAGCCCATCTGACCTCAAGGAAATTGGTTTGTTTAGTGGGAAAGACAGATAAGTAAACATATTGCTAATCAAACATATAGTAGCATAATAGTATAATTTAAACATTTCTGGACTTAGGAATAAAAAGTCATGTCAAATCTGAAAAGAAATAATTTTTAATGACTTTCCCCAAATTCTATTTTTATTTATTTATTTTGGGGGGGGGCAGTGTCTAGAATAGAGAACAATAGCAGTAAAGAGCAAAAGAACTCAAATGTCTGGAGTAAGAGAAAAATAAAAATGAGTCAGAAAAAAATCTATTAAAAGAATTTAGGATGAGTTTTTGTTTGAGAAGAGTAACACCTAGGAATAAAAAGAGTTCCTGAGATCCAGACAAGATTTTATCCAAGGAAAAGATGATAGTGTCCAGAAAACTGGGAAGAGTCAAATCCAATGAAATAACCGGCAAGACTATGTATTCCAGGAGCTGGTATGCATGCATCACCTTATATTGTGATTTGGGAGTGGAAAATTAAACCTAAATAATATGAATTTTATATAATATA
>NW_011888849.1:4102766-4106222 GCF_000151845.1 Pteropus vampyrus | reverse complement strand
CACATGGATAGATCTTGAGAGCATTACGCTCAGAGAAATAAGTTAGACAGAGAAAGACAAACACCATATGGTCTTAATTACTGTGCAATCTAAACAAACAAAACCCCACAAACTCATAGATACAGAGAACACATTAGTGGTTGCCAGAGGCAAGGAGCAGAAGTATAGGGTGAATAAAATGGATGAAGGTGATCAAAAGATTCAAACTTCCAGTTGTAAAGTAAATAAATCTTAAGGATGTAATGTATAGCATGGGATAAAAAGTTTTAAGTGAACTTTTCAGTAATATTTATGTTTTATGATATGTCTACTTAAATAGTTTCCCCAAATCTTTTAGTAACATGAAATCTGAGTTTTGCCAAGTTAAAATATAAGGCAAGTTAAATTCATTGAATATCTAGATCATGTCCAAATAGATAAAATACAGAAACATTAATTGTTATATAAGTCTATCTACTTTTGATTTTTATTACAAAGAAACTAAAAGATAAATTCAGATCTATTAATAAGTATGTTTTATGCTTTGTATAAAAACATATGAATATGTTTTTATGCTTTACATTTCAAAAATTATGAAATATATTTGTCAGTAAAAGAACCTATGTTTCAAAAGCTTATGAAATGTATCCATAAATTTGCTAATCTAAGAGAATGCTAATTGCTTACTTGTTAGTTGTCATTTGAAATTAATGTTTCTATCGGTTAAGAATTCTAGTTAACATGGAAGGAAATAATATATATTTTCAGCAAAAGAAAGTATAGGTATGGAAAGATATTTTTGAGAAAACTAAATAAAAGTGGTTTGTCCTAAAATAAGTTTGTTGTTTCTGATTGAGTAAGAAGAAACCAACCAAGAGGAAAAAAGAATGTCGCAGAAGGTTTGTGGAAAAGAAATCTTGAGAATTTTATGTGTGGTCAGATAAATAAGATTAAAATAAATTTAAGTAAATAAATTTAAATATCAAAAATAAGCTAATCGAAATTAGTTTTGATCTTTCTCTCTCTGTTAAAAGAAGAAAGTTTTCCTGTACTATCGATATGCTCTTAATAAGAGATTATAAAGAAAAAACAAAGATTTTGTGTTTTATTAAAATTATTTCTTATGCTTTGTATCTTCAGATCTTCAATTGTTTAGGTAAGCCAAGTCTTCTTAATGTTAAAAAAGCTAAATTTTGCTTAGAAATTTTAACTTTCTGAATTTGCCTGAGAAGTCTTTCATCAACATGATTAAATGGATAACTAAGTATTGTTTCACAGTGATCTAAGATACTATTTGACTAAGTGTTTTAAAACTTTTGATCTTTAAAACATTTCAAAAGACATCTCTCTCTTTTAATAAAAAATAAATTTAACTAATTAGGACTATTTGATATACTACTGATATGCTAAAATTACTTAACAGTGAATGGATCATAGATCCAGCTGGAATTAAATAATGGGGATTGTCCTTTTGTAGCACATTTAGACAGAGGACATCCCATGACAAAAACTGTTATCAGAGGATTCAAGAATAAAAGCTCTGGGAGATTTCGGAAACATGACAGAGTGAGAGACATCACCAATCTCTCCCCTTGAAGCTTCGATAAGTTGAACATCTAAAACTCAACATAAAACACCCACACTGCACACCAGCATGTCTGAACATGGGATCTGCGCATAAGAGCTACCACAGGTCAGAACCCCAGGTGTCGGGCGGTGGACTGAGAGAAAAAAAGAAGCTGCCTCTTGCAGATGCTGGAACTAACTGTAGGAGGAGGGGTAGGGAAGAAGGTGTGGTGAATTGCCTGAACAGCCCTGCCTGGGAGAGTTGTGAGTTCCACGCAGCTGGCGGCAGGGCCTAGTTATCAGGGCAGAATGCAGAGAAGTGGGATGGCAGAAAAACTACAGTTGATTTTTACTGGCCATGATTGCAAAACCAAGGCTGAGCCGCAACCCCCAACCCCCAACCCAGAGGGCCCCTTCCCTCATACCCTCTGAGACAGATTACTGCAGAGCCCCAAAGGATCTGAGCAAATGCTACCAAAACTGTTACTAATACTGACAGGGACCGAAACTGGGGGTAGCGAGTGTGATTAAATATCTATAAAAAAATAAAAAGGCATTTTTAAGGCTTTATATAAAGCAGGGATTCAAGAGACTTAGACATCAACTACTGGAAACCACAAGAAAAGCGCTTTCTTTGCAGCAGGCTAAAGAGAGACCTATATATAATACATTTTTTTTTCTGAAAAAAAAGACAAAAAGCAGAATACATTTCCATTAATGCCCAGGCGAAGAAACAGTCTATTAAACACCATGAACAACCAGGGTGACAAGGCATCTCAGGAAGAAAGAAAAAAATCCCCAGAAAACAACCTTACAGACATAGAAATATGCAACTTAAATGACAAAGACTTCAGGATCCTAGTTCTGAAAAAACTCAGTGAGTTCCAAAACAGTCATATCAACAATTTCAGGAATTGAAAAAACAACGAGATGAGCAGAGCAAAGAGATTGAAACCCTTAAAAAAGAACAGAATAGATCTTCTAGAGATAAAACACACACACACACACACACACACACACACACACACTGCAAGAGTTGAAAAATGAAATAGCAAGCTAGGGAAACAGAGTTGACCAAATGGAGGAAAAGATCAGTGATAGCGAAAACAGAAATCTAGAAATGCATCAGAAGGAAGACAAGAGAAACTGAAAAATGAAAAATAATGAAATAGAAAGGCTATAACTAGCTGATACCATTAGGAGAGGAAATATAAGAATAATGGGCATTATTAAAGGCAAGGAAAAAGGACTAGAAAGCATTTTCAGACAAATAGTGGACAAGAATTTCCCAAATCTAAGGAATGAGCTGGAACTTAGAATTCAAGAAGTCAACAAAACATCCAATTATTTTAACCTGAAAAAAATCTTCACCAAGACACATCATATTAAAATTATCAAAAATCAACGACAAAGACCAAATTTTCAGGGCAGCCAGGGAGAAGAAAATGGTTAACTTATAAAGGAAAACTCATTAGATTATCATCTCACTTCTCAGTGCAAACCTACAAGCCCAAAAGAAATGAAATCAAATATTTAAATTATTAAGTAAAAGAACTACCAGCCGAGAATAATGTATCCAGCTAAGCTCTCCTTTAGATATGAAGGAGAAGTTAAGACCTTTCCAGACATACAAAAATTGAGAGATTTCTCCATCACGAGGCCTGCACTATAGGGAATACTGAAAGGGGTCAGCTCACCTAAAACAAAAAGACCAAAAAATATATATATAATTAGAAGTAAAGTGACTATCAGGCAAAAAGAAGCAGAGGAGTGCAACCCTTACTAAGAACAGGGCATTATAAGCTTAAATAATAAGAAGAGAATTGTTATAACAAGATAGTAATGAACATTCCACATACATAGGAACAAATTGAGATAACAGTGACTGAAAAGGGAAGGATTCAAAGATTC
>NW_011888849.1:4101663-4102716 GCF_000151845.1 Pteropus vampyrus | reverse complement strand
AAGAGAATTGTTATAACAAGATAGTAATGAACATTCCACATACATAGGAACAAATTGAGATAACAGTGACTGAAAAGGGAAGGATTCAAAGATTCAAATTTGCAAAGGGGAATGGAAATAAGGCACGCACAGAAGAAAACGAATGACTGCATATACCTAACTATCCTTTACATATTCATAATGGTAACCACACACAGAAGATTCAGAACTGAAGGATATAACATAAAACAAGAAGAGCCAGAGAGAAAATCGACAAAAGCCAACCAAAATAAAGAAAACAGAAACACAAGGACAAGGAAGCAATGGAAACACCGAGCTACCAGAAAGCAAAAGATAAAATGGCTGTAAGAAGACCTCATATTTCAGTAATCAACCTAAATGTAAATGGACTGAAATCACCAATAAAAAGACACAGAGTTGCAGAATGGATCAAAAACAAACCCAGCTATATGCTGCTTCCAGGAGACACATCTCAGCCCCAAAGACAAATATAGACTCAAAGTGAAAGGGTGGAAAATGATATTTCAAGCAAATGGCATTCAGAGAAAAGCAGGAGTAGTGGTACTAATATCAAACGCAATAGACTTCAAACTTAAAAAGGTAAAGAAAGATACTGAGGGATACTTCATAATGATAAAGGGAATTGTGCACCAAGAAGACATAACAGTTATTAATATCTATGCTCCCAATCAGGGAGCCCTGAAATATGTAAAGCAATTACTAACAGAACGAAAGAGAGAAACAGACCAAAACACTATCATAGTAGGAGACCTAAATACCCGACTGTCAGATATGGACAGACCATCCAAACAGAAAATCAATAAGGAAATAACATCCTTAAGTGACACATTAGACCAACTGGACGTAATTGACATTTACAGAGCCTTTCATCCCAAAAGAGCTGCTTATACATTCTTCTCTAGTGCACATGGAACATTCTCAGGAATCGACCACATACTGGGACACAGAGACAGCCTCACCAAATATAAGAGGGTTGAAATCATACCAACCATATTCTCTGATCATAATGCTTTGAAACTATAGCTCAACTGC
>NW_011888849.1:4095222-4098753 GCF_000151845.1 Pteropus vampyrus | reverse complement strand
CAGCCACTATGGAAAACAGTATGGAGGTTCCTCAAAAAACTAAGAATTGATCTACCATATGATTCAGCAATCCCTCTACTGGCTATTTACCCCAAAGATTTGAAAACTCATATCCGAAAAGATATTTGCACACCGATGTTCATAGCAGCATTATTCAC
This sequence comes from Pteropus vampyrus, assembly GCF_000151845.1. NCBI lineage: Eukaryota > Metazoa > Chordata > Mammalia > Chiroptera > Pteropodidae > Pteropus > Pteropus vampyrus. The sequence goes on along the minus strand of NW_011888849.1, from coordinate 4,098,595 downwards.
AGTGGCTAGAACTTGGAAGCAGCCGAAGTGTCCTGAGATAGATGATTGTCTAAATAAGCTGTGGTACATATATACAATGGAATATTACTGAGCCATAAGAAGAGATGAATTACTGCCATTTGCGATAGCATGGATGGACCTCGAGATAATCATGCTATGTGAAATAAGCCAGACAGAAAAGGTAGAAAATCACATGATATCACTTATATGTGGGATAGAAACCTAAAAGCAACAAATAAGCAGGACAAACCAACAGAGAGTCATGGACATGGACTACAGATTAGTGGTTACCAGAGGGTAGGGGTTGGGGGAGGAGGGGGTAGGTAGATGGGGTAAAGGGGATCAAATATATGGTAGCCGAAGGAAACTGGACTTTGGGTGGTAAACACACAATAGAATATACAGATGTCAAATTATAATGTACACCTGAAAATTATAAAATTATATTAACCAATGTTACCCCAATAAACTTAATTTTAAAAAAATAAAAAGGAAGAAGTGGGAAAAAAAAAAAGAGTAAAAGCTCTGACCCTCAACCAAAGAAGGGATGTTCAGAGCTGAGAGAACTCACCATGGGAATCCTAGAGTCATCATGGAGACAACATACTACAGAGGGCCCGAGCAGGTACCTGGCTCCAAACCAATGGCAGCTCTGGAATTGAAGCAAAGTGTTCTTTGGTCCCTACGATACTGACATCATAAATTTTGACTGAGCATAAATGCAGTCAGGAGGCTTTGGCTAGAAATAAATAATAAATTTTATTCAAGGGTCTTAGGGTTTGCAAACTTTCAACACAACTGGCAATATGCAGAGTATTTCAAATAAGAAAGAAAAGCTGAGAGTTCTGGTAAGAAGTACATTCTTGAAAGGAATAAGTCCTGCATTGTTAGCCTCTGGATTGGTCTGATATGGTAATCCTCTACATGACATCTGGTCTGGATAATGGATGTCAGGTGGTCTGGATAGGAGAATATTTTGTTCTTAATCCTTCAGAGGGTAATCAGTTTTTGCCACAGGACTGGAAAGTTCAAACGTTTAAGTTCTCAGAATAGTTAAAACATGAATAGAATTGTTTCCTCATACCACCTACTCGATTTTAGTAACTCAGCAGCTCGACTTTGGAAATTCCATTTTATTTCTTCATTCTATTTCTCACTTCCATCATAAAATTCAATGACATGGACACACTCTCTCTGTTCTCCATAAGAGTAGTCAATGAGCCCTGTGAGATGCAGCTGTCTTTGAGTCATCCCATCTCTGTACGACTAAACTGCTCACTTTCTCACTTGCTTTTTTTCCCTTTTCTTAAACACGGGGATTGTTTTAAATAAAATGCAACATTTTGTTGCCTTACAAAGAGATCAGAATTATTTTAATGAATTAAGATCTGTCTTCCTTTGTATATGCTTTTTGAAGATGAGTGATCTAATCAGGCCAGAGCTGGAGAGTTTTGTCCCACCATAATAGGCAAATCTCTGCAGTTATTTCTCTTTTTGGAGACAGTATGATCCTAAATTGTGGTAGCTAAAGTTGAGGAAAGAGGCTACGTAAGTCACTTTGAGGAAGTGGTTCCTATAATAATTTGAGGGTAGTCAGCAGCAAGAGAGTGTTGCCATTGCCTCCACTTGATTTACTTTTACTTTGTTGAAAAATAATGCTAACATAAAGATTTATCTAGCAGTAGAAAAAATAGGTTAAGCCTCACTGCAAATGTCAGATTTTAAAGAGATGTAAAGAACACAATATATGATATTTGATTTTAAAGAGACAGCGAGAGAGAGAGCCCAAGTGCACATACCAGCTGTGCAAGCATATTCAGAACATCATTCCAAATAAGGAAAGTGCTACTTACAGAAGCAAAACTATTTGGTGCACTCTTGCAAAACAACACGAACCCAAACTAAAATTATCCACCAATTTTAGGGAGATGTCAAGACTGATGCAATCAATTTAGACAAAACGGAGAACAAATATTTTTTGGTGAAACAGTCTGTACAGAGTCGGCATGTGACTTCGGACTTCCCATGGTATCAGGCAAATCCTCAGCCATGTTGGGTATAGCCAGAAACTCACAGTTTGAGTAACCACTCAGAATTATATACAAGAATCAAAGTTCTTTAGAAACAATATACTAGTTTTGGGACCTGATATATTTAAGAACCACAATACTTAGTTTAACAACACTTGGAAGTTGTAACAGTTTAACAGGAACTGAGATTTGACAAGGTACCCTCGAGACCAAAGTTTGAGGGCTCAGCACATTTAGAAAAATTATTAAGGAAGCAAGCGTTTTTTTAGTTCGATTATTTATCTAGCTCTGTAGCAAGTAGAGTTTTTGTAAGAGAAAGCTAAGGCATGTGTCATATACATCTAGTTATCAAATATCAAACTGTATAGAATTAGTTATAAATGTTCAGTAACAGGAGAGGTCAATGAGGGTAAAATAGCCAGGGAACTCTTTTTTGGGACAGATATGAGGCTGAAACAATGGTAGAATTTGGTTATTTGGATATGTGAAGAGAAGGAAACTGACTATTCTGGGATGGAGTGTGTGTGTGTGTGTGTGCGTGTGTGTGTGTGTGTGTGTATGCAGTATCATCCCATAATGTGTTCTGGGGGTTTCAGAGGGATAGTAACGGCACTAATTTGACTAGAAGAAATAAATAGTTCTCAGGCTCTTAAAGAAAGTTAGGTTCAGATGACACAGGCTCTGGAAGACAAGGAATAAAAGTGGGGCTTTGTAGATCGGGTAGCAATGAGTCATTATAATTCACTGGCTAGGAGAAAGGTATGGTGTGTACTTTCCTATGGCTGCTATAACAAATTGCCACAAATTTAGTGGCTTAAAAACAACACATATTTATTTATTACCTTTCTGTTCTAGAAATTAGGAATCTAAAATGTGTCATACTGAGTTAAAATCAAGATTTAGGCAAGGCAGTATTCTTTCTGGATGCTTTAGGAAAGAAACTGTTTCTTAGCCTTTTCCTGCTTCTAGAGGCTACCTACATCTCTTGGCTTCTTGCCCCTCCTTTCATCTTCAAAGCTAGCAATCACATCACTCCAACCTCTACTTTCATCTTTATATCTTCTCTAGCTCTCCTGCCTCTCTCTTCCATCTTTTAAAGACATCATGTTTACACAGGGCTCACATAGATAATCGAGGATACCTCCTATATTAAGATCCTTTACTTTATCATATCTGCAAAGTCCTTTTTTCCATAAAAGGTAACATATTTGTAGGTTCTAGGGATTGGATGTGGACAATTTTGGGGAACCATTATTTTGCCTAGCATGTATGGTACGTATGGTGGCTTAATCTTAAAATCTCAACGAATCAGTAAATCGTTGTCAGCTTTTAAAAGATGACAC
>NW_011888849.1:4087063-4094553 GCF_000151845.1 Pteropus vampyrus | reverse complement strand
TTTTATTGTTTCTCATGTTTCTGTGGATTGATTAGGCTCAGCCTGGTTATTCATTTGTTGGACTTGGTTGGGCTCTCTCATATGGCTGTAGTCAGATGATGGTTGTGGCCAAACATACAAGATACCTTCATTTACATAGCCTGACCCCTTGATGGGAATGGCTGAAGGTAGCTGGGCTTGGCTGGGATAATGGGACGCTGGGTCACCATTTCTTCCTGCGACCTTTTTACATAGTCTCATCATCAGGGTTGCTGGACTTCTTACATGGTGGTTCAGCACATCCAAGGGCACACAAACAGAAGCTGCACACCCTTGTTAAGGTTTTGGTCCAGAACAGGCACAGGGTCACTGGCTGTAGTCTTCTCCCGTTGCAGGATGATTTCTTCTTTCTCTCCCTAGTTGTAGGCCTTTTTCGTCTAGACCTCAAGCAACTCTGCTGTTTTCTCCGTCTTTCTGTCACAACTTTGATGTGGTGGTAAAAGCAGATGAACAAAGCCTTTATCATCTACACCATTTTGACTTCTCTTCTAGTAACAACTATTATTGCAAACCAATTAGTGCCGGGCGCTAAGTACAGAAAAATGGCATTCAGTCTGTAATCTCAAAGATTTCGTGGTCTGGTAATCCTCACACTAGTCATGTGAGATAGATGTACCATTCTTCATTTCCAGGTATAAGAAAACATCTCAAAAAGATTAAATAACTCATTCAAGATCATATGCTAAGAAATGACTGGGCAGAAATTTGAATGCACATCCACCTCAGGCTAAGGCCCATCTTCTTTCCAGAATACTATATGGCTTTCCTCAGGACTCAAGCCCTTTTATAAAAAATACTTTATATCTTGACATTTTTGGTTCATATTCTATCAAATACTATATTCACTAAAACAAAGAGTGTATGACTTTGCAAAAACATATAAGCCTTTTTATTCAATTAGTCTCAAGTAACATGGCCCTATAATTCTGAAATTAACTTACTCACCTGTCAGTTGTAGTTGCGGTGTATTCATTTCAACTCACGCGGAGGTGCATCATTAACAATTTTAAAAATATTCAAGAGAATTTTACAGTTAGTAAATGCTACAGGAGCTCAGCAGGGGAAGATAGAACTATGGCCTGGAGGAGGTTAGGGAAAGCTTCTAAAAGGAGGTCAGATTTTAACTGAGTCTTAATAAATAGGCAGATGAGGTAAGAAAAACCAAGTCAAATAAAGAGTAAAGGCATGAAAGATAAGAAGCCCATAAGATTTTCGGAGGCAGTGACACAACGTTTGGAAAGAAAAAGTGTCAATGTAAATGTGGAATGTACCCAGATACAGTTAGTCCCTTCCTTCCCTATGTTCCCATATTTTTTTTTCTACATATTGCCATTGTGGCATTCAACACTTTGCCTCATAATTTTGTGATATTTTATTGACTATTAAACTTGTAACATGGGGCTCTTAGTAGGAGAGCAAGAAATTATTGATTGACTATTGATTGAATGACTACCTCTTTCATTATGTGTGAACTCAATGGACAAGAATGTAGGGTTTAGTTATATCTGAGTTCTCTGGTCCAATGACACCTCATGGACCTCAATCTCAAGTCACTATCTGAAAGGCAAGTTTTCTGAAAACTACTTTATGCCTAATACAAATACTGAGGAGAACTAAACTAAATTCTGTGGAGAAATAAAAACTGTTTATGCAATAGTTTAAGTCTTTAAAAGGCCTGTGAGTTTTATTTGAGCTGCCATACTTAATCCAATCAGCTTTTATTATGCAGAAGCACAGCTGACTTGATTAAACTCCATTCCTAGAGTGAGCTAAAAATCAAAAGACAACATCCCGGAATGAGATGGCCTTGAAAGGGAGATACGGTGTTTGATCACTCACCTTATTCTTCTAGTTTAAGAAGTCATTATCCCTGCCAGGAAAGACATTTCTAGTTCATTTAAAGTATCTATGATTAAAAGAGTAGATAATGCTTTGGAATTGAAATGTGGTTTTGATAAAAAACACAGTGAGTGGTTGGAGAAAAAAATCCTCACCAGATATAGAGAATAGGAAAAAAGACAATAGGAAAAAAAGAAAACTATACCAACTGCAGCTCAGATCAGTCTTTTCCGCCTCCGCACAGGCTTCCCTGGAAACTTCAGAGATGCTGCCAAGGAAACTCAGGTCACATTCCCTTAGCTCCATTGCATCAGAAATGAGACTCTAGTCTCGCACATACCATCTTGTATCGTATTGTTTTCCTGTTTATTGTTCTTTCTGTGAACAACTTGGCAGTAAGGGTGGTGACCCATTTACCTTTGTAATCTAGTTCCTAAAATAGTGGTTGTGGCAGAGTCAATGTTCTATAAACATTGCACCACCTAGATCTATGAAATTAAACTAGAGAGCTTCCAAGAGGGTTGGGTATCCTGTTACCAGTTTTATGTCTTGTTATAATTTTAAAATCTTTTCCAACAATACCATAAGAGAAACGAGGCAGAAATAATTAAAATAATTTTTCTGAAGTAGAAACTGATACTTGGGGAGGTTATGTGTTTGCCCAAAGTCATGAAAAATGTTAGGTAGAAGATTTGAAAATAAACTCCCTAGATTGAAGCAAATTTGAGAAACCTAATCATGACATAGACTCAGAAAATTTGGAAAGGCAAATAGAGCATAATTTCAGTTAATAGGGATCATGGAAATTGAACATGTTAGAAGAATGGCTAAAAAAATCAATTCTTTAATTTTGAAGACAGTAATAAAGAGCAGTTTTATTTTGGTTGCCTCAGGCAGTTAGATACCAAAAATCTAATAATTAATATTATTCCATACATACCATATTAAGGAACATGTTCCCTTTGCCTTGCTTAAGGCAAATTGATTATTTCATCCTTTTAACAAGGATATATTTATTTGATGACCACAGTCCATTCATTACCAGCACTCTGGTTAGCCATGGAATGCAGGCCGGGCACACAGACAAAAGGGCTAGAAAGCTGTGGCTCTGTCTAGGAAAATAGTTCTCTACTTTGGCTATACATGGAATCACCTGAGGGATTTTTAGCAACACAGATGCCCAGGTCACAAGTCAGAGCACTTACATCTGAATCTTTAGGAGTGTCACCCAGACATCAGTATTTCTGAAAGCTCTCTGGGTACCTGTAATATACAGCCAAAGTTAAAAATCATTTGTCACAGCCAACATTTTATATAAGGAATGGAATGGAAAATAAAATAAAAAAAGGTATTCTGCGTAATAAAGGTAAGATTTGTTTTAGTAAAACTTTTAGTTTTGTGTGTATATGCACTTGTAATTGTACTATGTTGCAATACAAAATACACTTGCTACGTGTTATGGTACAAAATGTTTGATAAATACTGATTTGGGTGGATGAGACTCTCTGGTCAAGAGTCTTAGCAGGAGAAATATGTAGATGGGACAGTGTTCTCATTTTTTTTTTTCCATTTCACTTAAGGTCAGGTTTGTGGATTAGTCATATGTTAGAAAATTAGACACATTTCATGGACAAACTGCCTCAAGACAAAGGGTGTGTCTCAGACTTGACGGCATAGGAAAAAATTTGGGCGTCAGTAAAAAACTACGAATTGTCTGTAGTATACCCTTGCAGGATATCTTATCGAAATTCTATGGAAGCTATTTTACAACTCCGAAAATTATACATAACAATAGCCGTGAATGCTTGTCTATAGATATGCAAATTCTGTCCTTTCCAAGAGATATTCAGTTAACTTCCCTCCCCATCTTGGAAGAGGCTAGTGTTGTGTCCCCATGTACATTCATTTCAACATTCCTTTTTTTCATATATATTTGTGCTTTTGTGATTTCTCCTTTGAACCAATTATAACATTAGTGTGGTTCCTTCATTATAAGTTAAATAAAATATGTTGTACGTGTGCACTTTTCCATCTCTATGAGTCATGATTTTATGCTTTTTTTTTTTTTGAAAACTCACTTAACTGTGATAAATTTCTCTTTAGAACAACATTATTTTGTGGTCTCCTTTCTGTGGGACAAATGGCCACCACTTTCTGATCTCAACCATCCTTGTAACCTGCTTCAGTCCAGCCACAAACAGGATCTGAACTCACCACAGATGTTAGGCTTGGATCTGACCCAGGAAAATCATGCCCATGGCTAAGATTAAGTAATATGATGGCATGTCTGTGGTTTCATGTAAAAGAGAATATACGCTGATGAAATCTGGGAAATCAAATGATATAGAAAACTAGCAAATTGCTGAATTTACTAATTCACCTCTTTTTTTTTCCTAAAAGACTCTCAACTTTAAATGTACTTTCCTAGTCATGTGACTTACTTATTTCAACAAACATTTATAGGAACTCCCTTTTCTGGCATCATGATAGAAAATATACACTGAAAAATATCCCATTATAAAATACTTAGCAATCACGGGAAAAATTAAACAAACATTCATTTAAATATACAGTTAAACTTAACAGAAAATAAAACAAATGGTGCTAGAACAACTAGATATCCACATACAAAAGAAAATGAATTGAATCTAGACATAAATCTGATAAAAATGAACTCAAAATGGTTGATAGACATAAATGTAAAATGCAAAACTATAAAACTCCTCGAGGATAACATGAAAGAAAATCTAGATGATCTTGGGTGTGGTTTGACTTTTTAGATACAACAACAAAGATCCATGAATGAAATCATTGATAAACCAAACTTTATTAAAATTAAAATCTCCTGCTGTGCAAAAGACACTACCAAGAGAACAAGAACACGAACCACAGACTGAGAGTAAACATTTGCAAAAGACTTATCTGATAAAGGACTGTTTTCTAAAATGTACAGAAAACTTAAAACTCAACAATAAGAAAAACAAACCAATTAAAAAATGAGCAAAAGCCTTCACCAAGAAGATATGAAGATGGCAAATAAACATATAAAAAGATGCTCAACATAATATGTCATTAGGGAACTGCAAGTAAAAACAACATTAAGATACCACTACACACCTATTATAATTGCCAAAATCTAAAATACCAACACCACCAAATGCTGCTGAGGTTGTGGGACAACAGGAACTCATTGCTGATGAGAATGTAGAATGATACAAGAACCTTGGAAAACAGTTCGACAGTTTCTTACAAAACTAAACATACTCTTAACGTGTAATCCAGCAATTGTGTTCCTTGGTATTTACCCAATGAGTCAAAAACTTCCATTCACACAAAAACTTGCACACAGATGCTTATAGCAGCTTTATCATAGTTGCCAAGATGTCCATTAGTAGGTAAATGTATAAATAAACTGTAGCTCGTCCAAACAATGTAATTTGGTTCATCACTGAAAAGAAATGAGCTATCAAGCCATAAAAAAAATGGCAGAACCTTAATTTCATATAGCAAAGTGAAAGAAGTCAATCTGAAAAGGCTACAGATTGTATAATTCCGACTCTATGAAATTCTGAAAAAGCCAAAACTATGATGACAGTAAAAAAGATCAGTGGTTGCCAGGGTTTGGGAGAAAAGAGGAATAAATATGTAAAACACAGAGGATTTTTAAAGCAGTGCGAGTATTCTGTATGATACTATAATAGTGAATGTATGTCATTATACACTTGTCAAAACACATAGAATGTACAACACCAAGAGCAACTCCTAATATAAACTATGGACTTTAGATGATAATAATATGTCAACGTAGATTCGTTGATTGTAACAAATGTACCACTCTGATGTGGGATGTTGATGGCGGGGATCCTATGTAGGACCCCAAAAGCAAGGGGTACATGGGACTTTTTGTGTTTTTCTCTCAGTTTTTCTATGAACCTAAAATTTCTCTAAAAAAGAAAGTCTATTATTAAAAAAGAAGAAAGAAAAAATAGTGAAATTAAGTCAATGATAAAAATAATTTCCCACAAAGAGAACACTAATCTCAAATCATTTTAAAAGGAAAGTATATTCAAACAGTAAAATAAATAATCCTAATCTCATACAAAATGTGCCATAGCATGAAAATGAAGGAACACTCCACAGCTCATTTTATGAATCTAGCACAATCTTGACACCAAGCTTCTGAGAACATTTATCTCCACACTCGGCCTGGACATTGAATCAAATCACACTTTGCTGTGTGTGTTAACATGAATTGTGCTGTTTCTTTGTATTCATTAGTAAGACTTTATTCTTCCAGTAGTCTCCTGTTCAGGCAAATGGTTATTTGATTCTTCGTTATAGGAATTTCTTGGAAAACTCATCAACTCTTCAGTGGTAAACACCAACAGACAATTTACACTTGAAGACTTTTGAATCCCTCACTGTCTTTCCACCACTCCTGAATTCTTGTATCTCTAATACTTACTCAGTCTTAATCAACCCTACCTTCTTTAAAAATCCTACCTTTAAATCAAACTTTCAATTCAATAAATTCTGACCTTACCTTCCCCTTCTCATAGACCCTATGAGACGTCAAAGCTCTGTAGAGCTGATGTTCTGTTATGACCACAAGCAATTGTCTCATTACATTGTCAGCTTTGTCTCACTGACAGGTTGTGTTGGTAATGTTTGAGGAGCCAGATTTTGACACTTAAGAGACAGTGCTAAAAGGAAGTTTTTACAGACCAATCTCACTCATAAGAGTAGATGCAAAAATACTAAACAGACTCTCCTGTAACTGAATATAGTAATTTATAACAAGTAACATGTGGTGACTAATTCAGTTTATCTCAGGACCATAAAATGGATTATTATTAAAATATCAATTAGTATAATTTAACACATTAATAGATTAAAGAAAAAATCAGATAATTAACTCAGTAGATACAGAACACTTTTGATAAAAATCAATATCCATTCAAAGAAAAGCAATTCTCAGACCAATTTGACCACAATTATTGATATTTATTAAACAAATATTTACTTATAAGCAGATTTTAAACAGTTTATATAATCTGTTCTAAACTGTGTACATGATCAAATAAACTTAGGTCAATTCATCCCTAAGGATATGTAAAGTAAACATACTAGTAAAATGCTAAAAAGCTTTCCTTTTTAAGTCACATTAAGACTGGGTGACTTCTATCACCACCTTTTCTTTTCAACATTGTGTTAGTAGTCCTAGAAAAAAAGTGTATGGATTGGAAAGAATGAAATATAAATCTATTCAATTAGATGGTAAAATTATAATCTTAGAAAATCCAGAAGAATCTTTAAAAATTATTTTAAATTATAAGAATGTATCTGAATATAAAATCAGAATAATATATCATTTTTATTTCTATACAATGCACAGTGATTTTAAGAAAAAAATATTGCCATTTACAATAACTTCCAGAAGTGTGAAGTGCATAATAAATCTAAAAAATATTTGTAAGATATTTACGGAGAAAAATTAAAAATTTTATTTAAAAGTATTTAACAAGAACTTCATGAATGAAGAAATATAGCAGGCTCGATGGATTAAAAGATTTAATATCATAAAAGTGCTCATTCTCCCCAAATTCAAAGTG
>NW_011888849.1:4074965-4086848 GCF_000151845.1 Pteropus vampyrus | reverse complement strand
GTCACAGGAGTTTAGAGTATAGCATGGGGTATATAGTCAATATTATTGTAATGGTCGTGTATAGTGCCAGAAGGGTGCTAGAGTAGTTAGTGGGATCACTTCATGCATTGTATAAATGTCTAACTTTTTAAAATTTAAAATAAACAGCAAATAAAGTAATAAAGTGAAATAACTTTAAAAAATAAAATGAATATGTTTTTGACCTAAGAAGAAAATTTTAGAAAAAAAAAGACACTGTGGTATGGATGTCAGGAATAAAAAATAGATTGATGAAACAGAATAAAAAGTCCTGGTATAGACTCACACAAATATACTCTCAATCGACAATAGACAAACCAGGAAATGGAGAAATGGGGAAAGAATAGTCTTTTCAACAACGATGCCAGAAACATGGAATACTGGCATGGAAAACAATGAACTTCAACTTTAACTTCATGTCATACACAATAATTAACTCAAGTTTCTATCAGTACAAATCTTCTAGAATAAAAATAGTGGAAAATCTTAGCAAATTTGTGTTAAATTTTCTTTGATTGGACCCAATCACCATGAACCATAAAAGAAAACACTGATAAAATAAACTTCACCAAAATGTAGACTTTCTGCTTTATAAAAGACTGTTGAGAAAATAAAAAAGGCAAGTCATAGAAAAAAAAATATTTATAATAAAATATACAAATATACAAAGAACTTTCACAACTCAATGATAAGACCAAACATTTTTTAAATATACAAAAAATTTGACTAGACACATCATAAAAGAAAACATATGAAAGACCACGAAACACAAAAAGATTCTCAGCATAGTTAGTCTTGGGGAAATTTTATTTTGAAACCACAGTGAGATGCAACCAAAAGAATGATAACTCCAAGTGTCAGCGAGGATATGGAGCAACGGAGCTCTCATACGTTGCAGATGGATATGCAAAATGTACAACTGCTTTGGAAACCAGATTAGACATTTCTTATAAAAATAAACATACACTTACCTTCAACAGCTCCACATTTTTGATATCATAGTGTTATCACAGTTCTTAAGAATATTTTTTAAAAAGTTCATGGGATATTAATATAACTACTGATTAGAATTATAGTGATAAAATTTAGAAAAATTTACACTAACAATATGACTCAGCAATTTAGCTCCTAGCAATTATCAAGATAACTGAAAACATTTGTCCACACCAGGAACTGTATATCAATGTTCATCGCAGCTTTATTCACAATAGCCCCAAACTGGAAATAACTCAAATACTTATCAATTGATTAAGGAGTGAAAGTAGTTGTATATTTCCATACTATGGAATTCTTTTCATCAATAAAAAAGAACTAATTATTGATATACACGACACAGGATCTTAACAATATTATACTATGTGAAAGAAGGTAGGCGGAAAACAATCTGTAATGAATTTTTCCATTTGTATAAAACTCTAGGTTTAGGAAACACAACTTTAATCAATTGTGGTAAGAAGCAAATTGATGGTTTCCTGGGACCATGGTGGGTGTTATGGTCTGGATGTTTGTGTCCTTTCTCCTAAATTCACATGTTGAAATCTTAAATCCCATTATGATGGTATTAAGAGGTAGGGCCTTTGAGAGATAATTAGGTCCTGACAGTAGAGCCCTCATGAATAATTAGTGCCCTTATAAGAGAGCTTGTTTTTGCTGTCTGCTCTCCACCATGTGAGGATACAATGTGAAAACAGCCATTTATAATCCAAGAAGCAGGCCTTCACCAGACACTGGATCTGCCAGCATCTTGGCCTTGGATTTCCTTGCCTCCCAAAGTGTGAGATATAAATTTTTGTCATTTAAGCCACCTCATCTATAGTAAATTGTTGTACTTACCAATAAAGCAATACAAACAGACTAAGAAAGTCAGTGAGTATTGACTGCAAATGTGATCGGGAAACTGTGGAGTGATGACTATATTCTATTATGTCTGTGGTGGTGGTTACTTGACTCATACATTTGTAAAGAGTCATTAAATTTTATACTTAAAATTGGTGAATTTAATCGTAGGTAAATTGTACCTTAATAGATGAATGGAACAGAATAAAAAGTTGAGAATCAGACCCATTCATGTATGGTTAATTGCTGTTCAGCAAAAGTAAATTTAATTTTAAAATAAACAATATAATAAAGATAAACTAAAATATTGAACGATTATATACAAAATTAGAGTTATAAGATTTAAAAAATTCTAAGATCATTGTACTGTTTAGGTAGAGAATACAAATGCTAATTTATTGGACTTTTCTAAAGTGTACTTTTTTTAAAATTTATTTTTCAATTACAATTGACATAAAACATTATATTAGTTTTAGGTATACAACATAGTTATTAGACATTTATATACCTTGCAAAGTGTTCATCCCAGTTGAAGTATACATTTTTTTAAATGTTAAGTTTAACTGCCAAAATAGAATACCATAGAAATAAATGTATGACTTCAAACCACAAAGGGAGATAAAAGAAAATTTTTAAAAATCTATCCAAAAGAATGCAAGAAAGATTTTTAAAAAGTAATGCACAGAAAGACAGTAGAAATAAATACCAATACATCAGTAAATTACAAAATATGTAAATGGACTACATTTGCCCAGTAAAAGACAGATAATGTCAGATTGGAGTACCTACCATGTGCTAAGGGTTGTGTGTGGCAGGAGGGATAGAAATATAAGGAGCTTATGGTGAAGTGGGAAGTCAGGCAAATGGTTACTCAATCATCAGTACCATGAACAATTTCGAGGGCAGAGGTCATCATGGGGTGTTCCAGGAGCATAAGCAAGAGAGGCATGATATTCTCTGTGGAGTCATATGTCTTGGTGAAGGTCACTGCTGAGTTGAGTTACCTAAGTTAAGAAGTAGGGAACGGTTTTTCTTGATACAGCCTGAGCAAAAGCATGGAGGAAACAGCACGCTGTTCTAGGGATAAACAATTTCACGTTACAAGAGGGGGATGTAAGTTTTTATACATGATGGACTGATCGATTCTTTTACATCTGCATTTCAGAGACTCATTTTATTCTCCATCTCAGCAGTACAGCGTCCCAGAAGAGAATCATTTTGAGGGCAATGCCTAACTCAGTGGAATCAATCCATATGGGAAGTTATCAGTTATTGTTAAATAAGGATCTTCATTTTCAAATACTCCTGTTCTTCAAGTAGTTCATATAGTTACTTAGTATACATAAATTTGTAAATTCAAATTTGCAAATTGGGTGCATTTTGATGATTCATTTCTGTATCTTACCTAATTCTTCAAATTGAACTCATCCGTTTCCTCCTCCATAAATTTTTCTGAATAAACTTTTTCTCTGAGCTGTTGGTGTATTTATCTTTGGCTTAAGAAATTTTCAGTTTTCTTTCTCACTCTTTACCTACTTGTTCCCTCACACTTCTGCAATTACTTGAAAGACAGAGCCCATGTCCATTTTTTTTTTAGTTACAACACAAAACCCTCTGCCTTGCACATAATTGATGGATGCTTTGAACTAACATGATGGAATAGTTGCTGCACTTCCTGCAAATTATTCTTTCAAAGATCATTTTTAAATGATATTTTGCTTGCGTTTATTAATGATAAAATTAGATGATGCTTTTACATGAATTTTAATGATTTTGGTATCTTCCAGAATAAATAAAAAGAAAACTTTAAAAATATGTCTGTGCATATACTATTTGAAGACCTAAGAGTTGAAGTAGTAGCTTTCAAGATAGCATAAATAAAGTCCATTAGTAGACACTTCTGCAGAGATGGCCATAGTGTCACATCAATCTTGAAATTACAGGAAGTGTAGCTTGTTACTGCAGTACCAGGTGAATGTTGCCTGGAGAGTCCCTCACAGCTCAGGAATGCCACTAGCAGTGAGAAGCTGGGAAGCCAGTAGAGTCTTTCTGCATAAGCTTCCCAGGATGTCTGAGAATATCACCATCTCATCTTTCTGGTATTTCTTACTGCTCAAGATAGATTTTTTTTCCCTATTATTCCCTTTATCTTTTAGTTATGCCTCACTCTAAATAAATGATATTGCTAAATCTTGGATATTTAAGATGCTTCTCTTTTTTTTTCCGTTCAAAAAATTTTCCATTAACATGTTTCAGCAAGTAACCCCAGCATTGCCTGCTGAGTTTGTTGATTAGGAGAAAAGGAACCCAAATACATATGGAATGCTTCTTCTACATAAGGTGTTGTACTGTGCACTTTCACATCTGTAGCTCAATCAGTCCTTACAAAATCTCCATAATAATAGCATTTATATTAATAAAAGCTAACATTTACTGATCTCCACATGGACTATGTCATTTGATTTTCATATCAACCATATGAAATAGGCATACTATTCTCCCCATTTTACAGATGAGAAACACTGAGGCTTAGTGTAGTTAAGAGCTCAACTAGAAGTCATGGCATTAAGACTTAAACTTAATATTTCCAATGGCCACATTTTAACCATTAAGCACTGTCTCCTTGCAATTTAGGGAACATTATCTCCATTTTAGGAATGAGAATGTAGGTTCAAAATGTGCTCAATCACACATTTAATAAATAGCCAAACTGGGGGTTAAATCCAACTGTGTATAACCTCCAAATCTTGGTGTTGTGTCTTGCACCACACCTCACTGATACAAAGAGCAAGTTTTCAGATTGACCTATAATGAGGTCAGCTGTCTATTTCTCCATTCTGGGTCTACAGGTGGGAATATCTTTGATACAGAGGTGTGGACCATAGTGAGGTTAAATCAGAATGGATTGGGCTGAGCCAACACTTTATTGAGGCTAGAAAAGTGTGTCTGACCCAGATACTTTGAGGTGGCTCAGTGGAAGGATCTTGGTCATTCAAATGGGCCTGTGATAGCACGTGCTTTGTGCTACAAACTTGTTTTGCCTCACCATCTACTTGTTTCTTCTTGAAAGAGAGCAAAAGAGATGTTTTTTCTCTTCCTTCATTGTTTTTTTTGGGTTTCTCTTTCACTTTAATTTTTTAATCTGTGGCCTAATCAAGAGCATGGGAGTTCACATGGCACAGTAGAAAGAACTCGGGTTTTTTATTAGATAGGCCAGGAACTCAATACTATCCACACGATCTAGTCTAGACTCATTATTCATTGTGCTGTCCAATGCCAGCAGCCTCAGCATCACATGGGAGCATGTTAGAAATGCAGAATCTCAAGACTTAGCCTAGATCTATTAAATCAAAATCTGTGTTTTAACAAGGTTCCCGGTAATTTGTACACACACTGAAGTTTGAGAATCTTTGGTCTAAAGCATTATCATTAACATTCCAGGCTCCCGTTTCCTTGTCTGTAAAATGAGAATAATATGCAAGGCATTTCAGAGGATGATAATAATGCAAAGGGCCTGTCACGTAACCTGACTCACAGTAGGTATTTAATAGAAAAAATTAATTATAATTTTATAGTTGCTATTATTAAAATCCCAGTTTTCATTATCAGTATGCATTTCCTGCTCTAAGGATCTTTTTGACTAACATATAAATATGTTTGGGATTTTTTTTTCCTCATTAGGATAATAAATAAGTAAACCCCTCCCCTCATTCCATTTTGACTTTGTCATAGTCACATTTCTTTTCTCTCCTTTCCTTTATAGCAGAACATCTTGAAAGAGTTATCTGGACACACTCTCCTTGTTTCTTTCCATCCTTTGTCTCTTACACCCACTTCAAGCAGATTCTCATTCCCTATACTCTACCAAAAACAGTTTTTCTCAAGGACACCAGTGACTACTGTGCTACTAAATCCAGGGGTCATTTCTCTATCCTCATCTTGTTTACTTACTGTATCAGCAGCATTCTTTCTGTCTTGATATACTTTTCATTTTGATCCCAGGTTATGGACCACCTGGTTATATGTTTACATTTCTTCCTATTCCTTCTCAGTCTCTTTGGCTGTTACTTTCTCTTTTATACTTGTACATATTGGTGTACTGTAGGGCTCACATTTTTCCCCCTTTATAATCACTCCCTGGTGACCTCATTTAATCTACTGGTTTTAATTTAATATTATCTATTAAGTGATGACTTCTCAATTATATCTCTAGCCTGGAACTTTTCTTCTAAACAACAAACCCATGTAGACAACTGACTATTGCCATCCACAGCAATCTGCCTAGCTTGCTCCTTCAACTTCCTTCATTCCCTTACTCAAAAAGTCACTTTCTCAATGAGGCCTGTCCTAAAGTTCCAACTGCTCTCCTCCCCTAAACAATTCGCATTTCCTTTTCTTGTTTTACTTTTTCTTCTTAGTATTTATCACTATTTAATATATTATATATATATATACACACATACTTATTTATATATCTTTATTATTTCTCTCCCCCAGCTTTAATGTCAGTTCCACAAGGCAAGGGTTTTGTTTTCTTAGTTCTCTACCATATCCCCTAGAATAGTACATGGCATATACTTGCTCAACAATCACTAAATGAATATATAACCTCATGTTATAGTTGAAGGAACACAAGTTCAGGATGGACATTCCCATGGTCACAGAGCTAGTAAACTGCAAAACTGAATTGAATGCTATTTTGTCTGACAACCAAATCTCTTAGTATTTATCAATATCATACACTGCCTCTGTAGGGAAGAGTTTTATATGGTCACTTTAATTTTTCAGCTTTCATTTGAGTAAATGATATGTTTGGGAAGACTCAGTGCTATCCTCTTGAGCAATACTGCATTCTCTACCAAGACATGTTAAAACACGGTCAAACAATAAGGAAGTATCAGGATGTTATCTTGCCTGAGGCATGCTGTTTTCAAATGTTCTGTTTCAGAGAACTTGATTCAGAGAAAAAAGGAAATGTGTAAAACTTCTGCTTTATTCCTTCCTGTCACTCCCTCTTTCCTCTGCCGCCACAAACAGTTTTAGGATATTCTTCCCACAGAACGAGCATGGAAAATAGAGATTTGTCACTTTCTGTGGCTCTCCTAAAAATAGTTGGGTTTAGAATATCAAGAAACACACTTACTTCTTTTTTCTGACTTGACAGTTAAAATTAAATGCCCTTGCCTCTTTCTGCCACTGTATCCACAGGGCTAGAACTGATAAAAAGAGAGGACAGCTTGTGCAAAAGTATTATTCCTGGCTTTGCCATTTTCCAGCAGTGTGATCTAGAGTTTTCTGAGTTTCATTTTCCTTATTTCTAAAATGGAAATAATAGCACTACTTTGGAAGGTTGCTATGCGTATTAAAGATAATGAACACGAGAGTTTAGGGCAAGGCTTACACGATGTTATGGAAGTCTACTTGTTTCTGACTGTAGTAAAACGAGATCTGATTTGTAGGATTTTTTTGTTGATTATTCAATCCATCAGTAAAGCAGATGGATTGCCTTCCTTGGGGAAAAAGAAGAGAGCTTTACAGAGTCCTGGTCTGAGCCATGTTACTGTGTAAACACTTTGCACATATTAGCTCTAGTTCTCACAATGATTCTGTAAGATAAGTAGAATTAGCTTCACCTCAGAGATGAGGAAACTCAGGTTCAGAGATGCTATAGAACTGGTTCTGGCTCATATGGTCAGTAAGTAGCAGATTGAGGATTCCAACTCAAGTCTAACTCCAAAGAGCCCATTATTTGTACCAAAACAGCACCTCCATCATCCTACAGACCCCAAAAATAAACTCTACCCGAGTCAGTCTTCCTTGTGGATTATTATGGAATGCTAACTACAAACTTAACTCTGAGTATTCCCAGACATTTTTTAAATTCTATTCTTATGTGTTTCTTTTTAAGGACCACCATCACCACCACCAACAACGACGACAGAATTTATGAGAGGATATCTCAGAAGGAAAAGGATCAGTAATCACAATATTCCTAATTTTGCCTCTTCTGAATTTCCATCTTGATCTCTGCTCTAATCCTTCCAACTTTTCCCTGACCCTCAGGTGATGCGGCATAATGGGCAAGAGCATGGATTCGGCATCAGGTTTGGTTGTAAATCCAGCCTCCTGAACTAGCTGCTGGGACCTTGGGAAATTTATTTAACTGAATCTCAGTGTTTTCGTCTAGAAAATGGGAATAATAATACCTTCTTGGTAGTGAGATGACAGATGTAAAAAGCTTAACACTGTTCTTCTCACCTAGTATGCCTATAGCAAATGCTTATTTGGAAAAATAATTTATCTAAATTTGCTCTATATTTTGATCTTGATGTTACAAGAGATTTAGAAGGAAGAGTTAGCCCTCCTTTTCAGCCCAAAAGTTTATGTCCTTTTGAAAGTCTCTGAATATTTTCCCTTCCATTTACTCTTAGACTCTTCTTCTGAGAAGGAGAATGATCATCTGTTTACACTATTCAAATCTAGATGTTTAGATTTAGATGTTTGCTTCATGGAGACTTTATTCACATATTCCAACAATTTTCATGATGTTTTGGCCGATTGTTTCTAGTCCATCTATCAAAAGTAGTTGAAGCAAGTGGGGCTGGGAGAAAGGGGTGAAGGGTTAGAGAAGTACAAATTAGTAGTTGATAGATGGTCACGGAGATGGGGAGCACGGCATAGGGAATGCAGTCAGCATTAATGTAATGGCTAGGTGGAGAGCCAGAGGAGAGAAAGAGCAATCAGGGAGATCATTTCATAAACTATATATAAACTATATAAATGTTTAACTAATGTACTATATACTTTAAACTAATAATAAAATTTAAAACAGATTTTTCCATCATAGCTTCTTTAACACAATTCTAATTTTTATTTTTTATTTATTTCATTAATTATATTATAGTCATCACTGTAGTATAATTATATTAATAACAATGATTATTTGAATATCAATATATAATGATGAGTAAATGAATTTCCTTTCTCATTTATTCAGGAAAGTAACAGTCATATTTTGAACTCATATGCATTTCTAACTGGTATGAGTATATGGGAAAAATATTTAATGCATCAGTGTGTCCATAAAGCTTTATCATGGATCATGTAAATATACATATAACATACTAGCATATAAAGACATAGATTTTTCTTAAACCATTTTAAGAATATTACTATATACATTGCAATATTTGGTAAAGGACACTATTCGTCAATCTATATATATTTGGAGTTGGATAAAATTCTAAAGATTATCTAATGAATTGTCCCAATTTACAGGTGAGGCAGCTGAGACCCACAGAAATTAAACAAGTTCTACCCAATTTCTCCTCAGCTCCTGCTCTTTGCACTATTCCACAGTGTCTCTTTACAAGTGTATGTTTTTATTAAATGCAGATAAAAGATAAAATTCACATTGACTTTAATCACAGGTATATAGTGAATGACGTTCTTCTAGAACTGAGTAACTTTGGTTTCATCCTACATCATTTTAAATTTCCCCAAATATAAAAAATTGTTAAGGTTAAGATTATCACATATTGAACTTCCTTCCAGTGTTGAGAAAGTATAAAGCATTCTCTGTTTTGAGAATCCCCAGAGGTTAGTAAAGGTTATTCAGGCATACGGCAGATGAGGCTTACAACAACCTTTATTACCTTCCTTGAGCTGCATCAAGAATTTGCCATCCCATCAGCCAAGTACCGGGAAACCAGGCTCAAAAGATGAGTCTCATTGATTTAATGTCAATCTGGAAAGCATGAGTGTGAAATGGAAGCCAAATTCACTTAGTTTCCTTTCCAGAAGTATCAGCTCCACTCAGAAACCAACTGTTTTCTCTGCCAGAGAAGAAAAAGAAACTGCTCTGTCTCATTCATTTCATCACATAAAACCACTTGAATGGCTTGCTGCTTGCTAATTACAGGGCAATTTTCTCTGCATGAGGTCCTAGAACAATCCCGCAAATGTTTAGGGAAAGCTTGGGCACTTCGGGCTGAGCATTTTCATGTCAATTATCCCCACTGGTTGTCATGACTTGAAGCTGCTCTAGCAGAATGAAGGGAACAAAGTAATGACACCTGCACACAGCTGATTGGCTTTGAAGAACATTTTGATTGTACCTCTGTTTCTAGCTGTTGGTATGATGAGAGAGGTCAGTGTCCCACACCACCCCTGCTCCAGGAAAACATTCAATATCTCCCACTTTGGAGAGTTTAACATTTATATAATTAAGTTTTGCTCCCTCTAAAAATGCAATATAATTTCAACCAAGGGGAAAAAAAAAAGCAGTTGAAGCAAGAGTCTCATTAATTACTGATTGAACTATTAATCAGTATTACTGATGGAACGGTGATTGAATCATCCCCACGGAGCAATAATTTTCAAACTTTTCACTGTCATACTCCCATCATGTAGAAAATACTAGCAATTAGCAGGAATTCAATAATGATTAAATGGACAATGAATGAATGGACAAATGCACTTTTTGACATGTCATTATGAGTAAAAAATTGTGAGTAAGCATCTCTAATATATGTACATTAATATATTTAGTTAATATATTTGTATACTATTTTATTAATATATTATATACACTAGAAAACATATACCAAAACAGAAACTAAAAAGAATGAGATGAAAAAAAATAAGTAAGAATAAAAGTTCTAACATTGTTTTCTCATGTTCCAACTGTTTTCTCCTAGGATTTTCAGGGAGCAGAGGCAGGAGTAAGAGATATACCAGTAGTGACCCCAAAACATTATTTAACTTCTTGGCAATCCATGTCCAGAAACTTAAGCTTCCACAGTCTCCAATCCTTTCACTCTCTTCTCCGCTACCCCTAATAGGGAACCCAAAGGCCTTTGCAGAAGGGATATCAAGAAGGAAGAAAATTATATACCTTTAGAGAATACACATGGAATTCTATGCTATTGTTTGTTTTTTCCAAAGTGCCTAGAAAATGATCAAAAAGTATTTTACAAACATATTCTTTTCAGGTACTAAAACTTAAGGAATCACACTATAGCCTCAAATGCCTCAGCTCCTTTTCCTGATAAAAGAACAGTAATTTCCTGAAGAGATAGAAGAGCCATCTTTCTCTTTTCTCTCTGAAGCTAGGGACAAGCCAATCTTCCTCTATTCCTGCCTGATAATCTTCTACATCAGGGGCTTTCTTGCCTTAGAATTCTGAGATGATCATGTAACAGGAGAGAAAGGGCAACTTTTAGGGGGAAAAAATAGGTGCAAGAGTGGGATGAAGGACAAAGAAGTCAAGAACCACAAAGGGTTGGATTTCGAAGAAGTTTTTATTGAAGTGCAACTGAGAGGTGAAGAGAGAATCTTTATGGTAGTGATGGGTTGAGAGAGATCTTGAGAGCAAGAGAAATGGGAAACAAGAATTTTATGAAGGAATGGGAAATGAGAATTTTACCATGCGATATAAATCGGCTCCTCATAGATGATTTATAGGAGATCCTAATAAACATTTGAAATGCTTCAAATTTCTTGCATTTGGGAGACTTTTTCTTTGAATGAGACTCTATGCTAAATCATGTGATGTCCCAGCTTTTATTTACTTTATGTGAGTAATAGAGAGGCCCAGAGCATTTTTCAATCTTTCAAATAGCTTGTTGAAATGATACGTCAACCTTCAGAAAGGGTCTGAGACAGATTCAAATTTTCTGACTTTGAACTAGACTCATGGTAACTCAGTGAAACGACACCTGTACACTCATGCGAGTCAGAATGATTGATATATTTCTCTATCAGTGATAAATACTTATAAAATCAAATGTATTGAGTAATAAATGTGATTTGGTAGCCAAAAGAAAATCCACTGAATTTGAGGTATTCATAGTTAGAAAAAAATACAAAAGGGGGAGCATGATATTAGAAAAGTTGGGATATATGCAGTTCAAGCATATAACTCCATGGCCCAATGGAACGGATTAGTAAATTAAGAAACACAGAATCAGGCTGTTGGTATTCTGTTTCTGTGTTTATTACAAAAAGGATGGCTCACCTGCAACTCCA
>NW_011888849.1:4065377-4073896 GCF_000151845.1 Pteropus vampyrus | reverse complement strand
TTACTGGAGATCTAGAAAAATTGAGAAAGAAGGAAAAAGGATCATTTTGAAGAATAGAAACATCAAGGGTGAGAGGGATGACCCAAGAAAACTTTAAGGAAATATTGCTGTGATCTGTATATATTCCGAACACGCTTCAGATATTTTTTTGCAAGATTCAGCAAGGATTTAAATTGAGTTCAACTGATGGAAAA
The DNA here is from genome assembly GCF_000151845.1 of Pteropus vampyrus. Lineage (NCBI taxonomy): Eukaryota > Metazoa > Chordata > Mammalia > Chiroptera > Pteropodidae > Pteropus > Pteropus vampyrus. The sequence continues at coordinate 4,073,702 of NW_011888849.1, read as the reverse complement.
AAATAATAAAGGAGCAGAGGCAGCTGATCTTATTAAGCAAGAGGAAGCTGGAATTAAAAATGAAGCTGCCATGAGATCAGTGCCTTCGGGTGAGTTTCAAACAGATTGTTACATGAGTCATATAAAATGCTAATTGTCTCCTGGGGAAGATTAATTCTGATGGCAAGACAGAGAAAAGAACCAACCACACACTTTATACGAGTAATTAAAAAATGTGGGGAAAAACTCTTAGGCAATACTATTAATTCCACATGACCTAGTGTCTGTCAGTGGTTGGTCACCAATAGAACACCACAGCCATTCTCTCCCAGGTCATGTTCAGGAGCCTATGATAGCGTGTTATATATGTAAAGTGCTCAGTAAATGATGATTAAATTGATTTTATTTATGCACACTTAGCTTTTAAGTTTAGTGGTTTATTTTGAGGTGAAAATGACTTTGAAGTATTGAAAGGTAACCAAGAGCTAGTAATTATATCGCTTTTTAAACTTAAATTTATTGAGGTGACTGGTTAATAAAATTATACAGGTTTCAAGTGTACAATTCAATAATACATCATATGTAAGTTAAGTTTCCTTCATCATCAAATATTTGACCCCCTTTACCCTTATCTACCTCCCCCATCCTCCCTTTCCCTCTGGTAACTACTAAACTATTGTCTGTGTCTATAAGTTTTTGTTTGCTTGTCTTGTTCATTTGTTACTTTCAGTTTTATGTCCAACGTATGAGTGAAATCATATGGTTCTAAACTTTTTCCATCTGACTTATTTCTGTAAACACGATAATATTAAGATCCATCCATGTTGTCGCAAATGGCAGTATTTCGTCTTTTCTTATGGCTGAATAAAATTCCATTGTTTATGTGTACCACTCCTTTATCTAAACATCTATCGTAGGGCATTTTGATCGTTTTCATATCTTGGCCACCCTGAATAATGCTTCAATGAATATCAGAGTACATATATCTTATGGATAAGTTTTGGGGGTAGATACTCAGAAGAGGGATTGCTGGATCATACGAAAATTTTATTCTTAATTTTTTGAGGAACCTCCATACTGTTTTCCATAGTAGCTGTACCAATTTACATTTCCACCAGCAGTGTATGAGGGTTCCTTTTTCTCAACAACCTCTCCAACTCTTGTTATTATTTGTCTTGTTGATGATAGCCATTCTAACAGGTATGACGTGGTTTTTCATGTGATTTTGATTTGCATTTCCCTAATAGTGAAGTTAAGCACTTTTTCGTATATCTATTGGCTATTCGTATGTCTTCTTTGGTGAATTGTCTGTTCAGGTTCTCTGTCCATTTTTTAATTAAATTGTTTTTTTCTTGTTGAGTTGTATGAGTCCTTTGTATATTTTGGATAGTAGCCTCTTATCAGAGGTGGTGTTTGCAAATATCTTCTCCCATTCAGTTGGTTGCCTCCTTGCTTTATGGATGGTTTCTTCTGCTATGCAGAAGATTTTTAGTTTGATATAGTCCCATTCATTTATTTTTGCCTTTACTTCCCTTGCCTTTGAAGTCAAGTGCATAAAATCTTCTCTAAATCCAAGGCCCATAAGTTTAGTACTTATGTTTTCTTCTTTGAAATTTATTGTTTCATGTCTTATATTTAGTTCTTTGATCCATTTTGAGTTAATTTTGGTGTATGATGGCAGACAGCAATCTAGTTTCATTCTTTTGCATCTTTTCAATTTTCCCAGTACCATTTATTGAAGAGGATTTCTTTTCTCCATTGTATGATTTGGGCTCTTTTATTGAAAAGCATTTGCCCATATATATGGAGGTTTATTTCTGGGCTCTCAATTCTGTTTCATTAGTCTGTGTGTCTTCTTTTCTGTCAATGCCATGCTATTTTGATTATTGTCACTTTGTAGTATAATTTGAAGTCGGGCAGTATGATTCTCCCAGGCTTGTTCATTTTTTTCTCAGGATTGCTTTGGATATTTGAGGTCTTTTGTGATTTTATACAAATCTGATGATTTTTGTTCTATTTCTTTAAAAAAAAATTCCATCGGGACTTTGATAGGAATTTCACTAAATTTGTATTTTGCTTTGGGTAATATTGCCATTTTAACTATGTTAATTCTTCTAATCCATGAACGTGGAATATCTTTCCATTTTTGGGGGGTCTTCTTCAATTTCTTTTTCTGAAAATTCATTGTTAGTGTATGAGAATGCTATGGATTTTTGTATGTTGATTTTGTATCCTGCAACATTATTATATTTGTTTATTGTTTCTAATAGTCATTTGGTGGAGTCTTTAGGATTCTTCATTAGAAAATCACATCATCTGCAAGAAGTTACAATTGACAAACTCCTGGCTATCTTCACTAAGGACAAAAGAGGAAGGACACAAATAAACAAAATCAGAAATGAAAGAGAAGTTAGGATAAATATCACCGAAATACAAATTATCATACAAGAATACTATCAAAGATTACATGCCACCAAATTCAATAACCTAGAAGAAATAATCAACCTTCCTAGACTGAATCACTTAAAACTGGAAAATCTAAGTAGACCAGTCAACAATACGGAAATTGAAACAATCATCTAAAACCTCCCAAAAAGTAAAAGTTCAGGGCCAGATAGTTTCACTAGTGAATTCTACCAAACATTCAAAAATGATTTAATACCTGTTCTTCTCAAACTTTTCCAAAAAATTCAAGAAGAGACAATACTTCCTGATTCATTCTATGAGGCCAACATTACCTTGATACCAAAACCTGGTAAAGATAACACAAAAAAAGAAAACGATAGACCAATATCTCCGATGAATATAGATGCAAAAATCCTAAACAAAATACTAGCAAATCAAATACAACTACATATTAAAAAGATTATACATCATGATCCAGTGGGGTTCATTCCAGGGGCACAAGGATGGTTCAACATAGGCAAATCAATTAATGAGATACACCACAAAAACAAAAGAAAAGATAAAAATCATATGATCATATCAATAGATCCAGAAAAAGCATTTGACAAGAGAGTAGCCATTTATGATTAAAACACTTAATAAAATGGGTATAGAAGGAAAGTACTGAAACATAATAAAGTCCATATATAACAACCCTCAGCTGATACTACATTTAATGTTGAAAAACTGAAAGCCTTCCCTCTAAGATCAGGAATAAGACAAGGTTGTCCGCTCCCACCACTCTTATTCAATATAGTGTTGGAAGTCCTAGCTAGAGCAATCAGGCAAGCGAAAGAAATAAAAGGCATCCAAATGGGGAATGAAGAAGTCAAATTGTCACTTTTTGTATTGCTTTATTAAGTGTTCCCTGTGGTCCTCAAACACAGGGATTGGCACGTTACATGTATTATTTCATCGAACTCATCCAATGATCTCACCAGAACTTATTGTGGTTCCTATATGATTTCCTCGTATGATTTCCTCATGAGGCTTAGAGATATCAAGTAACCTGCTCATTGTAGACAGCAAATAAAAAGCATGGTTGGGAATTGAATACAAATCTGTCCAATCTAAAGCACGGGTTTTACTTCACAAGGAAATCAAGTTCAAGATCACTGCTTCTCCATCTCCAGTTCATGAACCATCAAGGTAAATTTTGACTGTGTCCTACCCAGGGATCCACCCCTGGCCTATGCCTTTGTACCTCTTTGTCTCTGCTAGAGAATTTAGGGACCCTTCTGACTAGTAAAATTTAGACAGAGAACTACTAGTCTAAAGATATATATTTACAATGCAGTATCTGTCCTTTATTACAATGTAATAGATACATTTATAAGCATATACTGATATGTTCAGACATAGATAAGAGCTATTATTACATGTGATACCTTTATGTCTGTGAAAAAAAATAAAGATAATTATGCGCATACACAAGTGCAGCCACGTGAACATGTCTACTTTACACATACTAACCTTTCAAACTCCAACTCCATGACATTATATGCTGTCCTGAATCCTCATTTTGAGATAGTACCAGGTCAGGCCAATGACACTGTTTCGTGTACCTGTGCATTTCAGGAATTCCTGGAATAGAGGAAGTTATGGATTGATGATGCACTAATTGGTTAGCACTGTTAAATCTAATATTATTGGTTTAGCTGAATGCTCACTGATTTAACTTAGATTTGATATTGTAGCTGATAAAGTGCCAAAAACAAAGTTCTTTCCCTCACCTCATCTTTATTTTGCCATGTGAACTGAACCAATTCACTTTCCTCTTTGGATCTTATTTTCTCAAAAATAAAATGAGGGATCTAGGCTGGATCAGTGGTTTTCAAATTATTTAATTTTAATTTCCACTAAGATACTTTCTATGGCAATAAAAAAACATAACAAATTTACCCACTCAGTATTTACCCAGCTCAGTATTGGTAACAATGCGCACACTGTTGTACCACAGATCTCTGCAACTTTGTCATCTTGCGTGATTGAAACCCTATGCCCATTTAACAACTCACATTTTCCCTTTCTCTTAGCCCCTGGCAACCACAATTTGGCTTTCTGTGTCTATGAGTTTGATTACTTTAGATGCCTCATGTAGATGGAATCAGGCAGTATTTGTCTTTGGGAATTAGTGAATATTACTTAGCATAATGTCCTCAAGGTTCATTCATGTTGTGGTATATGACACGATTTCTTTCTTCATACAGCTAAATAATATTCCATTGTAGGTATTCACCACATTTTGTTTATCTGTTCATCTGTGAAAGGCTGTTTCCACATCATGGCTATTACAAATAATACTGCAATAAAATAGGTGTGCAAACATCTCTTTGAGATCTTGTTTTTTAATTCTTTTGAATATATACCCAGAAGTAGGATTTCTAGATCATACAGTAGCTCTATTTTAATTTTTTGAAGACTCTCCATTACTGTTTTGCATAGTAGCTGCACCATTTTATGATCTCACCAACAGCATGCAAAGATTACAATTTCTCTACACCCTCAATAACATGTTATTTTCTGTTTGTTTGTTTGTTTATTTTTTATAGCAGCCATCCTAATGGTTGTGAGGTGATATTTCATTGTAGTTTTGACTTGCATCTCCCTGGTGGTTAGTGATTTTGAGCATCTTTCCGTAGGCTTAGTGTCCATTTACATATCTTCTTTGGAGAAATGTTTATTCAAGTCCTTTGCCCATTTTAAAATCTGGTTATTTGTTTTATTGTTATTGAGTTGTAGGATAAAATACTTTAAACAAAAAATTGAGATCCATGTGTTATCTTTTAGATTTTAAAAAGCAGTATTTATTTTTAGGGTGGTTTTGAGAATGAACTTAGAGAATGGGTAGAAATCATTTAAATCAGTCCCTGGTATATGCCAAGTATTCAATAAATGTTAGCCTTTTTTTCCTTTTGCATCATGCAGCCAAACTGATTTCTTTTATTTTTTGCAAGCCTTGAGATAAAACTCCTCCCACTATCGTCATGAATGTATTCACATTTCTTGAAAACATGTCATTGTTAAGAAAGTAGCTTTATGCTCTTTCAGAAAGTTCAGCTGATGCATATCTGCTCATTTAAAATAGTTGAGTACTAGTTGAGTACAATACTACAAGCTTTTTCCCAGCACTCAAATGCCAGAAAAAGCCTCAGGTTTATTTGCTTTTCTCATAGTGTTGCATATGGTTGTGCAATAAAAAGTGAGCTCCAGATATGTTAACTCATCATTATAATATATTCTTGATGATGCTTATCACATATTTTAGTTGCTCACCTGCCATTTGTAATAAATGATGTAAGCATTTGTGAGAATGCTTTGCACGCATTCATTCAATTGCGTACAAAGATTTTCCATCAGTTTTCATTCAAAGTGTTGACATTTTATGAAGTAAGTGCTATTTATATCACCATTTCACAAGTGAGGAAGTTGAAGCACAAAGAGTTTAAATTATTCCCCAGACCCCACACCTGACATATGGTTCAGTGAAGCCATTATTGTTTTTGCCATTCTAAGGAAAAAGACCATCAGGTCACTGGGTAATCAAAATGGGGCAAGAGGTTACTTCAGAAGGAGAAATGAGGGACTGAAGAGACTATTTCACCTACTTTTCAGTTTTTCCTGTGATCATGTGAGAAAAAGAATTGAAAGAAAGGCTGAAAATAAGAGAGGAAGGTGGATATGGGATGAGATGTGAGACCTGACTGGACTTGGTTCTACAAACTAGAATAAGAGTAAAATGGAAGCCCTGGAAATGGCCATGGAACAGTATGAGGAGACCCTGGGAACTTAAGGGGTAGAATACTCTTTAAAAGATAAGGGAGGAACAGGAAGGAAGAAGAGACAAATCAGCTCACCTCTACTCAATCATTTTTCCTGGGAGTTAACACTGCATAAAATAATCTCCATTAGTGGAAGTCAGAAGATTTGTTACAGAGGGCTAGGACCATATACAACATGAAAAAAAAAAAATTAGAAATTGTATTTAACAAGCATTTATGAACACAAGGCTCTATACTATTTTTTGTAATAAAACTGCATTTTTATCTATAAAAGTAACTGGTTCCATGTGAGCTGTTTTTAAAATGTTGCAATATTTTCATTAAATGAGTTCGCAAAGTTGAAATAACTTCTTTGTTGTGCTTGGAATACAATCATTAAAATCCTGACTATGAAATTTATTAGTTCTGTAACTCTAGATAAATATTTTCTCATAGCCACAATTTCTTCACTGTTTAAACCAGGTTAATAAAATATTTCCTGCCTCTGTCATAGTGTTCTTTTGAGAGTCAAAATAAAAATAAGATAATGTGCGTGAGAATGGGTTCTAATAAATGGATGATACAAAGAAACCAATTTAAGGCCTGGGCTTTACAGCTGACAGATCCCATTCACTACAGAGCAACCCTGGACAGCTGTCTTAATCTTCCTAAACCTCAGTTTCATCAACTATAAAATGGGGATACCAACAAGACTTTCTGGAAAGAATTAAATGACATAATGTAAATATAGTATAGTATTTATCGTATAGCAATTGCATAAAAATTGGTAGCTGTCATTCACTTATTCATTCCTTCAGTATTTATTTATTGAGAATCTATTATGGGACTAAAGATATAGTCAGAAACAAAATATAATTTCTGAGTTCAAAGAATTTATATTATAATGAAAAAAAGATAAGCAATAAAGAGTGAAACAAATAAATATCTAATATGTTAAGATATAATAAGTGCAGTGAAGAAAATTAAAGAAGGAAGGAGAATAATAATGACAGAGGTACTATTATACAGGAAAGGCTTTTCTGATGAAGTGCTATGTAATAAGAGACATGAAGGAAATGAGAGAAAGAGCCATGGGATTATACAAAGGAAGAGGATTCCCAGAAATAGAAGGAGGAAGTACAAAGCTTTGAGGCAAGAGTATGTTTGACATTTTCCAGAAATAGCAAAGAGGCTAGTATGACCAAAGGACAGTGTATAGGCAGAGTTATAGAAAATGGTTTAGAGAGGAACAAAGAGCAGGATAATGTAGAGCCTTGTATGCTCTGGAATGGACTAGAATTTCACTATGAATGAAATGAGAAGCTATTGAGATATTTTCACATCAGGCACAATGGGAAAGAAGGGGACAAATTAGGAGACAATTGTTAAGAGCCCACATGAAAGATAATAGTAAGCTAGACTGAAGTAGTAGCAGTGGAGAAGTGGTCAGATTCTGGATATATTTTGAAGGAAGTGCTGATAGAATTTACTGATAGGTTAGATATGTATAAATGAAAAAGTCAAGGGTTTGTTTTTCTAAACTGAGCATGTGGAAAAATGGAGGTATCATTTACCGAGATGGCTATGATCATAGAAAGGAGTAAACTTGAGTGGGGGAATAAAAGTCTTGGATACCCTATGGTGGGAGAAGCCTACTGGACATTAAATGTAAAGATATTGATTAAATATTTGAATATATAAGCATAAGTCAGAGGGGAATTCCAGGTTGGAGATACAAATTTGGAAGTTATCGGCTATGGGATTAGATGTGTTCACTTAAAGAGTCTGTGCTGACAGAGAAGTGAAGAGATTAAAGGATGGACCTCTGAGGCACTTCAAAGTTTAGAGTTTGAAGAAATAATAGAGGAACTAACTTGAAAAACTAATAGAGGAGAATGAGGTGGAGAGATTAGTGGGATGGGAAAAGATCTATGAGAGAACAAGTTGTGGAAGCCAAGGATGAATACGTTTCTAGAAAAAGGAAATACTCCGCTACTTCCAGTATGTAGGCTAAAGCGAATCTTGAGAACTGATCCTTGAATGTGGCAAATGTAGAGGGTTTTGGTGACCTTGAAAAACACTGTTTTGGCAGAAGAGTAGAGATCAAAGCCTTCATGAGTGAGTTGAAGAGAGAAGGAAG
>NW_011888849.1:4062156-4064287 GCF_000151845.1 Pteropus vampyrus | reverse complement strand
ATCTTTCAAGGCTATAACCCACCAATCAAAGATAACTAGAAAGATTAATAAAAACTAAAAATTACAATGTACCAAGTACTTTCTATATGTTACATAATTTGGTCATCACAACTCCATGACTAGCTTTTAAAATTAACTCCATCTCAAGGTTGAAGATAAAGCCTAAGAGAAGGCAAATAACTTTTTCAAAGCCATGTGGCAAAATTACAAAATCGAGATTTGAATTAAGCTGCCTTATGCCAATGTCTTTCTTTCTTAATTGTTACAGGAATGGGACAATTAGCTTCTACGAGTCTACCTCCTTCAGCTTTTGGATGTTCTGACTATTGTATGCTGTACATACAGTATTTCCCAGCATGCTGTTAATATTTTAATAATTTAATACTAAAAAATGTCTATTTTCACCCTGGATGCCTTGCTTCTAATATATTATATGTCCAGTAGTTAAGACCCAAAGTATTAAAGATGCTATGGTTCTGCTAACTTCATTTTTGAGAAGAAAAACAATCTGCAAATATCATTAATACATTTCTTCCCTTTAATAAAGTCAATTAAATTTTTAATTAGAATCACAGACCTGGAAAGCTCTTAAAAATTCCCATGCCCAGGCTCCACCCCGACCAATTAAATCAGATTTTGGTTAAAGCTTTCAAGTAGTTCAAATGTATGTCACAATTTAAAAACATTTATAACTAGTACCTATGTTTGTTTTAATGTAGCCCAAGACATCATTAACTATTTTGGTAAACACATCATGCTTTTGAAGCATTTTGATCATAATACTTTGTTGGAGATTCTATTTTTAAATCACATTTTTCTCCAGTCTGAATTTGTGCATGCACCTTTTGGTATTTCAGAGCAGAACTTACATCAAGCATGGTTGCCTTTTCCATCACATCAGGCAGTAAAGAGAAATTTTAATACTATTTCTACCACTGGACTTCTCAGTTTCATGTCATACATAAGCTCAATTATCATAATTTATATGAGCTTATCTAAGTTACTAATATTAAACAAGATTGAACCAAGTGAATTTGGTTGAACCAAATACATTTATCCACCTGGATTTTATTCATGGGTGGTCTGAGAATCTAGTTCTTTCCAAAATTGGTTCACGAATAATTTTATTTTCAGATAAATGTTTTATTGTGTGGTGATTAATAGCACAGGGATTTTTGGTCACAAAGATCTTTACTGGAGACCTAACTCTGACTTTTTTGTAAAGTTTGACTCTTGACAAGTTATTCTCTCTTAGTTCTTTCACCTGTAAAATGCAGGTATTAAGCCCCATATCTGGAAGAGTTGTGAAGAATAAATGAGAACATTCATAAAAGCAGGTAGCACAGGACTGGTACACAAAGAAGACTTAATAAATATCAGCTATTCTCATTATTATTATTTGATTTTGAAATAAGTGTCACTGCAGTCATTTTCTGTTACTCTTACTGTTTAATCATTTTATGTTTCTTGGCTGGTTGATTTGCTTTTGAGTTAGTTGGCTTGCTTTGTTTGGTTTAGATTGGATTAATTTCCATTTTCTGTTTGAAAAGATTAAGACAAAACGAATTATCATCAACTAGACAATTCTTTCAATTTTGCTGGTATATACCATAATACTATGGAATGGCTCCAATTTTCTGCTAAGAAATGAATGCCACAATATTTTGTTACTTGCCTCATTAAAAACTGCTGATTTCCAATATAGTGTCACACTTAGAGTTTTAAGTGATGGCAGAAACTAACACAGTGCCATGTTTATTTTCTTAATTTTTATTGCAATTATAGCATTATTTGTAACATTACCAGTATTTTTTTTGTCTCCCTGACTAGATCTACTATTAGCATTTTAAGAGCAGAGACACGATCTCCAGCACAGTGTCTGGTTCACTGTAGATGCTCAATAAATATCCCATGAATAATAAATGGAATATCTGTTGTAAATCTAACATATGCCTTGAAATGATTAATTTTTTAGAACAATCTTGTAAGGTATATGGTAGTATTCCCATTTCACAAATGAAGAAATCAAACCCAGAGTTAATAAACTGAAGACTGAAGATGCATGACCTAAATCATAGCCTTGGTACTCTTACTGCTGGTAGCAGAGGCATCACTGGTGTTGGGCAGGGTG
>NW_011888849.1:4056837-4062106 GCF_000151845.1 Pteropus vampyrus | reverse complement strand
GAAGAATAAATGAGAACATTCATAAAAGCAGGTAGCACAGGACTGGTACACAAAGAAGACTTAATAAATATCAGCTATTCTCATTATTATTATTTGATTTTGAAATAAGTGTCACTGCAGTCATTTTCTGTTACTCTTACTGTTTAATCATTTTATGTTTCTTGGCTGGTTGATTTGCTTTTGAGTTAGTTGGCTTGCTTTGTTTGGTTTAGATTGGATTAATTTCCATTTTCTGTTTGAAAAGATTAAGACAAAACGAATTATCATCAACTAGACAATTCTTTCAATTTTGCTGGTATATACCATAATACTATGGAATGGCTCCAATTTTCTGCTAAGAAATGAATGCCACAATATTTTGTTACTTGCCTCATTAAAAACTGCTGATTTCCAATATAGTGTCACACTTAGAGTTTTAAGTGATGGCAGAAACTAACACAGTGCCATGTTTATTTTCTTAATTTTTATTGCAATTATAGCATTATTTGTAACATTACCAGTAATTTTTTTGTCTCCCTGACTAGATCTACTATTAGCATTTTAAGAGCAGAGACATGATCTCCAGCACAGTGTCTGGTTCACTGTAGATGCTCAATAAATATCCCATGAATAATAAATGGAATATCTGTTTTAAATCTAACATATGCCTTGAAATGATTAATTTTTTAGAACAATCTTGTAAGGTATATGGTAGTATTCCCATTTCACAAATGAAGAAATCAAACCCAGAGTTAATAAACTGAAGACTGAAGATGCATGACCTAAATCATAGCCTTGGTACTCTTACTGCTGGTAGCAGAGGCATCACTGGTGTTGGGCAGGGTGCAGTAAGTGTGGGTCTCAGCTTGGCACTTCTCAGGAACCACTGACCATTATATTGCTAATAAATCCAATCTTAGTAGTTTCCTTTATATAAAGTAAAACTGGGTCTGTACCAAGCAAGACAACAAGCTTTATACATATCTAAAAAAAAAAAACTAGACACTCATCTTCCCTGTGATCAAGAGTTACAAATTGGATTGGAATTCCAATCTGGCTGGTGGTCAATTTCCAGTGACAAATAGGTTATAACCCAGTTTCAGAAAGGAAAAAGTGAGTAGGTGTCTGAAAGAACATGCATCACCTGCAAGATGAATTATTTTTTCCTGTATCTGCAGGTTTTCTGCTTGTCCTGGCTCCCTACTGTGCATTTGTACCAGAGGGACTGAAAAACAAGATTTGTTAGGAAACTGAAACTTGCAACCAGACAGGAGAGGCTACTTTCCATATAGCATGTCTTAACATTGATCTCTCAGCATCACAATTTACGTAATCGCCTGTTTCTAAAATGGATTTGAATTGGTAGGTTTAAGTTTTGCTTTCATAATCTAGTACGGACTCTTAATTGGAAATTCTCCTTGTGGTTTTTCCAGTAACTTTGTGGGATTAGGAGCCTTTTAACTTCTCTGGGAATTATATGGTCTATAAAGCCAACCTTATTGACAGTTTTCAGGAAAAAATAAATTTTGTCTATGTGAGACAACAGTGCTTGCTGGAAAGAAGGCAGAATGGCTACTCATGATGATTAAGAGAGAGCAAGTGACTGCCAGCGACTCTCCTGGACACATTTGGGAAAGTACAGGAGAAAGAGGACAGGGTATGGGCACCAGCCAAGGAGAACCAGATGGAGAAAGAAGAACTAAGGAATTGTAGCAAGAACATAGAGGGTGGAAGTTAAGGTTTGAGTTGAGTACACTAAGCCTAGGGTATTTTTCCCTGAATTATGCCAGGGATATAGTGACTGCTATAAATGGATATCAGAAGTAGACGATAAATGGAAAAAAAAAATTCAACAGGGCAAAGCAAGAGAATAATTTTAAAGAAAAAAGAGCCAAAAAATAAAAAAAAAAAATTAAAAAAAAAAGGAGCAGGGAAAAAAAAGCAGATTCTGGTTATTGTATCTTCTGTGTTACAGAAAAAAGAAGCTGTACAATCTAAGATGAAGGTGATGGTATGGAGAACTTTAAGAATTAGTCATGGAGAAGGAGATTATTAATGGAAGAAATTCCAGAAAGTCAGCATAGAAAAAAAAATCACTGGGAAGCATTTAATGGATGGATATAAATGGAGTTAGACACCGTACGTCCAACTGCACATGTCCATCTGCTAAGACACAGGATGAAGGACATAAATAGCATTCTTAACCCAAAGAGACAAGTCTAATTTCATAAATATCAATACTATATTATTAAACAGAATTCACAATCAAGATGTAATAGAAAGATATTCTTTTTTCAAAAGCATAGATCTGATCGAGTTTGTTAGGAGTAGAAGATAGAGGGCCATTTGGCCAGGGTCTCTAAGATGAGTTTACAGGAACAGTCTCAGAAAACACTTGGCAAGAACAAAAGACCCTTATCATACAGTATATTCACAGTTCAATTTAGGAATGTTTGACTGCAAATATAAAACTGAATAGTGTTTTCAACAATTGAGGATTTTATTTGTCTCCTAGAATCTATCTCTTTTTCCATTCCACTATATTTGACAAAACAATCATTGGAGCCTTCATGTTTACATTTCAGGTAAAAAGAAACAGAAGTGTGATGGGCAGAAAGCCAAAGTTGTCGCTTATTTTATTCAAAAAGAGTCTCCCTTCCCCAAGGGCACCTGCTATCTCCATTGAACAGAGTATTGTCGCAGACCACCCCTTACTGTTGGGGAAATTGAGTTATTCAGCTGGTCTCATTTCTACTTTGTAAAAATAATTATTACGCTAGTAAAGAAGAAAAAGGACATTGAGGACCACAATAGAAATTAATATTTTAAACAACTCTCATAATTATTTACCAAAATAATTTTTTGTATATGAAAAACTGTATTTTTTTTAAATAGCCAGTTAAAAGATATCGTAATTTTTTGCACTGTATTTTAAATTTTTTATTATTTTTAAATAATCCACTGACTTCAAATTTTTAAAAATAGCTTAGTCTCTCTCAGTCTCTGAAAGATATTGAAACTGATATAAAGACAGGCTGTTTTTATAAATGATTGTATAAATAGAAGAATTGCATAAATCTGAGGATGGAAAACAAGAGAAAATGAGAAAAGTATAGAAATAATGATAAGTGAATAAATTCTAGAATTCAATAAGAATATATTCCTGATAAAAATCACTAAACCAGCACAGAATATTGTGGCAATAGAAAACCTCTCCTATGGTTAAATTAGGCAAAAGTAGAGAACTAAATACATTTTTGACCTTAAGTTTTAAAAATTTGGCTTTGAAAATAGTGAAAGTAGAAAAAAAATGAAAACTATTTTCCACAGAATAGATAGACCCGCATAAATATAGTCAACTAATCTTTGACAAAGAAGCAAAGACAATACAATGAAGAAAAGATCATCTTTTCAATAACTGCTGTTGGAACAATTGGATACTCACATAGCAAAAAACAATGAATCTATATACAGGCATTATGCCCTGCACACATACAAAAAATTCAAAATGAATCATAGACTTAAACATAGAATGCAAAACTTTAAAAACCCCTAGATTCAGAGGAAAATATCTAGATAATCTTGGCACAATAATGACATTTGAACATGACACCAAAGGCATGATCCATGAAAGAAATCATTGATAAACTGGGCTTCATTAAAAATTTTTAAAAACTGCTCTACAAAAGATACTATCAAGAGAATGAGAAGACAAGCTATAGAATGAAAGGAAATATTTGCAAAGACATATCTGATAATGTATTGTTATCTAAAATATTGTTTTAAAATTCAACAAAAAGAAAATAAAAAGTCCTGAACAGACACTTCACCAAAGAATTTATACAAATGACAAAAAAGCTTATGAAAAGATGCTCACAATCATATGTCTTTAGGGAATTGCAAATAAAACTTTGAGATGCCACTACACACCTATTAGAATGATCAAAATCCAAAACACTGAGACACTAAAAGCTAAGAAGGATGTAGGGTAACAGAAACTATTGCTGGTGAGAATGCAAAATGGTACAGCCACTTTGGAAGATAATTTGTCTGTTTCTTACAAAACTAAACATACTGTCATTGTATGATCCAGCAATCATGCTCCTTGGTATTAACCCAAATGAGTTGGAAACTTATGTTCATACCAAAACCTGCATACAGATGTTTATAGCAGCTTTATTCATACTTGCCAAAACTTGGAAGCACCAAGATAGATATCCTTTGCTAGGTGATTAGGTAAACTGTGGTACATCCAGACAATAGAATATTATTCAGCATTAAAAGAATAAACTATCAAGCCATGAAAAGACATAGAGGAAACTTAATTTCATATTGCTAAATGAAAGAAGACAGTCTGAAAAGGCTACATACTATATGATTTAACTCTATTACATTCTAGAAAAGTCAAAACTATGGAGGCTGTAAAAAGGATCAGTGATTACCAAGGATTATGGGGTGGGTGTTGGGATAAATAGGCAAAGCACAGAGGATTTTTAGAACAGTGAAACCATTTTATATGATACTATAATGGTGGATACATGTCATTATATATTTGTCAAAAGATATAGAATAAACAACACCGAGAGTGAATCATAATGTAAACTATGAAATTTAGGTGATAATGATATGCCACTGTAGATTCATTGACCATAACAAATGTGCCACTTTGGTATGAGATTTTGAAAGAGGAAGAGAGGGAGGAGGAAATAAGGGTTATAGGGGAACTTTTTGTACTTTTCTCTGAATTTTTCAGTGAACTAAAACTGTTCTAAAAATTAAAGTCTGTTAAAAAAAAAAGGCCCCCCAAAAATATATAGGGAGATCCCACGACCTGAGAATCTAAAATGTAAGATGTTCTAGCAAGGCGTAACATTCCAAAAGGAATTCAGATAATAAAGGGATGTGAGAAATTAAGAAGACAGACAAGAGAGACATAGTAAAGGGCTAGATAAGATGCTCTTTACTATGTACTGATTTTTAGAGGGCCAGTAGATAGTATGAAAGGAAAATGTATGTCTAAAGTACATAATAGACTTCTTAAGAACAGTCTCAAAAGACTAAAGAAGCTCAGAAAAAATCTAGGATCAAAAAAAGAATTTAAAAACAATTTTATTAATTTTAAAGCAATACAAGTTCATTGTAAAAAAAAAATTGGGTATGTATATAAGCAAAATGGAAAACAAAATCTAGTCATAGTCCTGTCACCCATCAGTAATCACATTTAACATTTTGATATCTCTCCTACAAGTCTTCTCTTTATGTATGTTTTTACAAAAAATGTACATTTACT
>NW_011888849.1:4044104-4054922 GCF_000151845.1 Pteropus vampyrus | reverse complement strand
GGGCTATGGCAAGGCTGTGTCTGGCGCACTGGGAGTAGGGAGGGCTCAACAGGGCACTTCTGTACCGAGTGAGTCTCACCTCTGCCCTCACTCTGACAATGTCTCCCTGTAAGTCCTGGTGCCCCCTGCGTGCAGCCTAATCAGCACTGGTGCTCAGGGCAAGCAGGCCCATCACCGCAAAAATCCACTTGCGGACGCGGCCCGTTTTAAGAGGAGTCTACCACTGCCACAGCCTCCGTCTCACTCAGCCGCTCTAGAACGGGCAGCCCTGTGTCCTCCCCCATCCTGCTTCTGCCTTTGCAGGGTGATTTCTTGGATTTCTCCTTAGTTGTATGGCTTGTTCCTCTAGATCCAAGGCAATTTTTCCGTGCTGCTTGCTCCTTGTTTCCGTCACAACTTTGATTTAGTCGCCAGAGGGATGAACAGAGACTCTATCATCTATGCCATTTTCCCCCTCTCCTACTGTAAATTGCTTTTCAAATTCTTTTTCATTCAGTAACAAATTGTATATCTTATCTTTTGTCATCAAGCATCAATGTGAATTTTAATTACTGATTATTATTGTGTTATGGCTTTAGCATATTTTATTTAACAAATCTTCTGCTATTGAACTTTTGAGATGTTTCTAATATTGGCATATTGTAAGCAATGTTGTAATGAACATCCTTGAAGTGAAAACTTGTCACATGTGCAGTTGTTTCATTAAGATCATTTGAAGTGATATTGCTTGATCAAAAGCTATACTATACTTGAAGTGTTAAAATACATTCCAGAAAGTTTAGGTCCTCAAATGAGACTTAAAGTTGTTCTTAGAAAAAGAGGATGCTCAAGGAAGGGTAGGTCCCTCAGCTGAAGACAATAGTATAATAGGAAAAGATTATAAAGGGACAATGAAACTGTTAACACTGATTTTGCTTATCTCTTTCAAGGAGAAAGGTTTTTAGGAGAAAAAAAATAGAAGAAAAATGGTTAAAAGACCTCTGAAAATTTTTTCAGCTCAAGGATTCTATGCTTTTTGATAATGACTTTCATGATAACTAGGGATTGGTAAGAGTTCATACATTTTGAACCATAGTCCATAGAAGTGGGTTTGTGCTGAATGATAGATGCATATGAATTGGGAAAGAGGGCTCCAGTGTCTGGCTGCACGATCATATGCAACCCTTCCCTGGTCAATATTTTCAGCTATTGTCTTGGATGACAACACAGAGAGCTTGCTATCCACATCTGAAGCTGGCATGAACTAGAAAAGATGATAAGTACTTAAAAGAAAGACTAATTTTAAGAGATTTGACCAGCTAAAACAAAATAGGTGGTGGCTGGGCATGGGAGAAGTCAAAATTTGCTGTTTGCAGCCATGCAAACTGTGCGTTATATTTAAGGAGAAGGCAGAGTGGGCAGAGGGATGCTTCTCCAAACTTCTTCAGAGAGGATGAAGAAACCCTAGCTGGATTTGATGGCAAGAGTCTGACAAGGTTGAAGGAGTCAAAGCTGGGACAAGAGTATAGGAGAGAAGAGGCGGAGGAAAAGCCACATCTTTAGAACTAACGGTGAGTACAAGGCTCTTCACACACAGTGGACACAGCTGCACTTTCAGGTTTAGTTTAAGTGCTGGCTTCTCTGAGAAGTCTCTCCAAACTTCCTCTGCTCCCAAACACTAACTCAGAGAGACACTATGTATGCTGGTGGAGCACCTCTCTTACTCCTATTATAACCTTTAGTGTACGATATTGAGATCATCAGTTTTCTTGCCTCTCTCCCTACATGTGTGAAAAATTCATGAGGGCAGGTTCAGACCTTGTTTACTGTCATTCATTGTATAAAAGAAGCAGTTCCCTGTGCTACACAAAATAGTGATGACACCATTAAAGAACATCAAAGCCAAGGATTAAAAGGAAGAAGAGAAAGAGCTGGAAGGAGAAGAGGAGAAGAGAAGAAAAGGGAGGAGGAAAAACTGCTTCAGAGAGAAGCAGGAGCCAACTCTGCCTCACAGAATATTATAACAGTTATGAGGCTCACTCCTCAGATGGAGAAAAAATGCAGAGCAGTAAGGAGGATTGCACGCGCTCCCAGGTCCTGATCAGCAGAGTCCTCCTGTGGGAACAGTGACAACTATGTGGAGACTGGATGTGGCCACTCGGATAGCTTCTTGGAGTGTGTTCATGTAAGCTTCCATATTCTTAGGCCTCTGCTTTCCCCTGCCAAGTCAGATAACATCCTCAGAAGAGTCTGAGGGACAATAAAGCTTGAATAGAGGAAACTGAAGGAGCTAAAGAGATATAAAGAAAATCAACATAGCACCTGATGACCTAGGTTTGAATCCTAGCTCCTTCACTTATTAGCCAAGTGACCTTGACTAAATTACTGCATTTCCTGTAGGCTCAGTTTCTCTACCTATAAAGTAGCCTTAATATCCCTTTTCTCTTTGGGTTGTAATGAAGATTAAATAAGATAACATATAAGTAACATAAAATATCCAGCCCAGGAGGTTTTTACTATGTAGCAGGCACTCAACGAATATTTGTTCCATTTCTCCCTCTTGGTGACACAGAGGGTTTATTTTTCTTATTTCTCCTTACAGACATTTGGGATTCAAGAATAACAGCCTGGGAAGTGAACAGCTGCTCTGCAGATGGCAGGAGAACTGAGGAGACCTACCACTGGTGCTTAGTATTTACGAGGTTGCTCAATGCTATTCTGTTTTATACTTTTTCTCCAATGACCTAAGTGCAGTCAGAGAGAACCTGCATATTAAAATGTATGAGAGAAAAAAACTAAGTTGGGTAGAATCCAAAAAGATCTTAATGAGCTGGACGAAAGGGTGAGGTTTAAGGGATGCAATATAGAAGAGTAAGGATCAGCTCCCACACCTGGCTCCAACAACTAAAGCATGTAAAGAGAAACATCAGACCTAGACTGAAGAAACTTATCCTGTTACTCTATTCTGCATTTAAGGAGAACAGGCTTCTAAGGTTCCTTTCTGGTCTTCTATTAACATGCATAATTTGGAAACCAGAAAAAGCTAGGCATTCATATTTGCTGAATTCAAGTTGAAAATTGTATTTTTGATATGATGTACACTAATTTGCATACAACCTGAGCTCTTAGCCAAACACAACTACGTGAAATTGGCACCTTAGCTTGAGTTTAAATTTATAGGAAAAGTAAAATGAAGTCTGTGCCTGAAGACTCAAATAGAAGACATGATCTCTTTTGTTTTCTCCAAATATCTTCAGGCTGTTAACAGCACAACATGGCCAAGATGATGCAGAAGATAAAGCAACACACCCTGTCCTCATATGTGAGTCTTGTATTCCTGAATAATGCTTTCCTATAATTGAGGATAGTTATAAGAATCTGCACTTGAAATCCTGATGCTGTGCAATAGTGATTCACTTTGGTTTGGAAAATATTGAGCTCCGTATATCCAGCATCATGCCAGTTTCAGAGAACAGAGTGATGAACAAAACAAGATTCTGTTCTCATGGAGCATGTGATTCAATTTTATCCTGTGGGATTTCTTTATGGAAGCCAGTTGCCTCCCCAACAACCTCACGAATACTAAGCACCTTCTTTCAGACCCAAAAAGATATTAAATCTGACTAAAATTTCCTGGGGCACTGATGACCCAGCCAGATTATTATATTTTTTCTACCTCACAGAGAGCTCTTTTACATGACAGGTAATAAATGTATGATATTTTGTAGCCTTAAGCAATGACACAGAGAAAAAATAACTTGGTTCAAGAAGAGACTCAAGGATTCAAATAAATGTATTAGACATGATCCTGGATGATTAGGCTATAAGAGGCTTCTGTAGTCGGGTGGGATGGGGGATGAGGGAGAAACAGTATCTTCCTCTGGTGGTAGATTTCAAGAAACACGGCATGCCCTCTCTTCAAACATCTCTTAATGCAGGTGTCAGGAATGAAATACTGGACAGCATTCACTAGGAATTACCAATAGAGGTTTGTTCTCACTGAGGTTCTGATACAATCCTACCATGAAGGCATACCTTCATCCTTTATTTTGTGGAATGATAATAGGAAAATGAAGATAACAAAAGATTACTGCTGGGTACATGTTGGACACACAAAGAATGTAGAGGCATAAAAAGAGTTGGTAAACTAGGGACAGAACATGAATCTGACTGGTAAGAGAATTCTTAAGTTTTAGGAAGATAACAGAGTATAAAATAAAGGAAAATAAACTTTAGAATTGAAAGTCCTGGCTTAGGGCCCAGCTCCATCATTACTCACTGTGCTACTATAGCTTTTGTTGAGGATTTCTTCATCTGGAAATACCTTGCACCTAACTTGAAGTAACCATTTAACTTACACGAGAATAACAATAAGCCTACTTCTCTCTTAAGGCAATTCACTGTGAGAATAAGTCTGGACAATTGTATGAGGTTGAGATAGAGAGGGAGATAGATGACCACAGCCAGAGATTCAAGCAAACCTCTCAACTCAGAGACCTTCTCCACCAGCCCATCAAATTAAGCAGAGGAGTCCAAACGTGTGCAGCAATCTAGGAAAGAAAGCCTTAGCAAGCTGCTGTCACTGAAGAAAAGAATGCCTTCTCATTGCATTTGTGGAAGGACCCTGCGATGACTTCTGACTGAACTAGAACCAGAACCTCAGAACACTCAGCTAGGAAAACTGGGGCTAGCATCTGCCAATGGAGACGGAAAATCTGTTCAATGTCTGGCATCACATGACTTCTCTCCAGACAGTGTTCAGTTGGAATTGTAGCTAGATCAAGGGCAGGGAGGTCTAGAAGCAGACATAAATTAGAAACTGCTGTTGAAGTATTATTTGCCAAGAGATGTTAATAAATACCCTATGTAAAAGGGTTCTCTTGCCCATTAAACTTGGGAAACATTGCAAACTAAATCACCCCCTTGAAGATTCATATTTCACAAGAGTAAATTAAGGCTCTTCCCTCATTTACTACTTTGACCCAGAATGGCCTTCTTTTGATTCTTCAACCACACCAATATATTTTAGGATTTTGAATAAACCATTTCCTTTGCCTAGGATCCTCTTCCTTCTAATCATCACATGACTGCCTCCTTCTTGTTATTAGCATCTCAGGTTAAATACCTTTTCCAAGAAACTTTCCACCAAATTTAAGCCGACCACAAGCCCACTCTATTAGATATTAGTGTCAGCTGTTTTAATTTTCTGCATGTTAAGTAAGCTTTTCGTAAGCATGAACTTTTCTTTCTTTTCATTATTGAATTCCCCAGTGAAGAAATGTCTGGTGCAAATGTAGTATTCAGTAAGTGTTTGTGACTAAATTGTTGAATAGTTATCTGCTGTTTCATATAATATAGCCTAGAATATAATACCTAGTTTCAATCTTTTCTTGTATAGGTGGGAAAATATTTGCACACAGACGTACACTGGCTTGCCCAAGTCATGGCAATCACTGTAAGCACAAGAAAAAGCAAGATAGACAAATCCAGAACGAAGATGAAGAAATCAACATTTATTGAGTGACTGTTAGTGCTTAAAGCTTATATCATCACTTAGTACTTAAAACAGCTCGGCAAAAGGGCCTTATCATGTGCATTTTCTTCAGATGAGGAAACCATAGCTCAAGCTAATAAAAGGCAGGATTTAAATTTGAACCCAGGTTCAAGGGAGCCCAAAGCTCATGACCACTGTACTGTACCACACTACCTTTTGGGAGTGGAGGAATCTACCATGGCCATAATCATCGGTGGTAAAAAGTGGAAGCATATCCTAATCAAGTGAAATACAAGTGTCTGCTCACTGGTACAGAAGGCTAGGGTCAGAGCATCCCCAGGAACAAGCTGCTGAGTTAAATCTTCTTAACTCCTGCCTTTCAAGAACAGCACTGACCCCAAATTTGGAGTCGGGATTAGTCTGCAGATAGGACCTAAGTGTTTGGATACCCTCCAAGTTTCCACTTGGAGGGTATCCAGTGTGAGAGCAAAGAACAAGGCAGTTCACCATAAATACCTACAATGAAAGTTAACCTGATGCAAACTAAAAACCTTCTGCAGATATTCTGGTTTACTTATTTATTCAATTGACACATAAATAAGCAATTTAAGATGTATTTCATTTATTCGACAAGTACTTAATGAATGTTTGCCACATCCCAGGCACTGTGTGATATGCTGGTGATACAGTGGTGAACAGGACAGAGAGAGTCCCTGCCCTATTCAATAAATGTTTCATGAATGGATGCATGTAAGAATTAATGAATACAGCAAGGGTTATTGGCTATGCTTCAAGAGGTGTGCACTTAGCTTTGGCAAAAAAAAAAAATATATACACACACACACACACACACACACACACACATACACACACACACACACACACACATATATTTCACTATTTCTTATCAAAGTGTCAATTTATGTTGGGTAAATTTTGTTTTGAGTTCTGCTCCAAAGGAAGCTTTTCTATGGTACTTCTGTTTAATGAGAGGGGTTTAAACAAACATCAGCTACCACCTGCTTCCTCTAACCCCTGGTAAACTGACATCTGAGAACTTTATGTGAACAACTTTCATTTAAAAGCCTTTTTTGCTTTCCAGAAAAAATGTGATATGACCTCCATCAGATTCTCCAGAGAAACAGAATCAATAGAAATATGTATGTATTTACAGAGAGATTTATTTTAAGGAACTGGCTCATGTAATTGTAGACACTGATAAGTCTTATATCTGCAAGGCAGGCTAGCCACTGGAAACTCCAACAGGATTTCAATGTTTACAGTCTTGAGGCAGAATTCCTTTTTCTCTGAAAAATTTGTTTGTGCTCCTGAGACATTCAACTGATTGAATGAGGCCCACCTACATATTTGAAGGTAATCTTTATTTAAAGTCAACTGACTGTAATAATTATATCTACATAACACTTTGACAATAACATCTAGACCAGTTATGTTTGACCAAACCACTGGGCACCATAGCCTAGCCAAGCTGACATATAAAATTAACTATCACAACCTCTCAAGCAGTCAAGTGTACCTCAGAGTCTTATTCAGAAAATGAAACAAGTGAAGTCAGCCAGAAAAGAAAAAAAAAAAAAAAAACACAGAACAAAATTGTGTTTTTACTGTTTGTATAGACACTGCCCAAAACACTACTGGTCTTCAAGGGATTGTTTGTATGATATGCACTAAAATTAACAACACTGCAAAATAACCTGCCTAATTAGTGCTGTCATTATAATAGCCAGGATGCCGGTAAAAACAGTGCATTATCACAGGATGCTGGCTCCCTTAGCAAAATCAGGCCCAAAGAAACTATAGAGAAATATATAGACTTTAGGAATTAAGAAAGAGATAAAAGAAGTTAAAGAGGGAGAAAATGAAGTAAAAAAGGAGGAGGAAAAAGAGAGGGAAGGAAAATGGAAGAGAAGGAAAAGGAAGCAGAGTTAGAGAAGAAAGGGGAGGAGCAGAGAGCAAGAGGGTGAAGGAGACAAGAAACCCCTTGGATAGAAATCTATTTTGAACTGGCGTGTGCGTGCATGTGTGCATGCATGAATGCGTGCACGCGTGTGTGCGTGTGTGTGTGCGTGCGTGTGTGTGTGTGTGTGTGTGTGTGTGTGTGTTGGCAAGTGCAGTGAGTGATGGCTGCAGCCTAGGAAGGAGGGTGGCTGGCATTGTGAGAGGGTAAGTTGGAGAAAAGCAGCATAAATTCTGCTCTTGCCTCGCCCCCTCCAATCTCTTGGGATAATCATTGCCTGTTTCCTCTTTGCAGAAATCTGCAGCCAGAGCCCAGATATAGAAGTCCTTGGAAATCAAATCACAGAAAAGCAGAAGCCAGCTGGGATGAGGAGGTGAAGAAAACAGTGAGACTGAATGGCTTCAGGAAACCACCATACCTCCTGTAAGCACTCAGTGCTGGTGTTCTAAAACCCCTCTCTGCCCTGCCTCCCACCTCCATTCTCTCCGAGGTTTTGAAAATGAAGCCCTGATGATAATCAGAGTTCCTGAATGATTGCTAGGTGGGTGATTCCAAAGGAGATTGATTAACTGGTTTTTAAAGTTCCAGGGCTCATATCTCTCCTTGAACTTACCAGAGTGGACACAGACTAGAGTAGAGTTTCTCAAGTTCAGCAATATTGACATTTTGGGCCAGGTAATTCTTTGCTGCAATAGGCTGTCCTGTGCATTGTAGGATGTATAGCAGCAAGCCAGGCCTCTACCCAACAAATGCTAGTAGTTCCCCCGAGTCATGACAATCACAGATGTCTTCAGACATGGCCAAATGTCTCCTAGGGTACAAAATTGCCTCTGGTTGAGAACCATTGAACTAGTCTGTCCTCTGGCCCTACCACAGTAAGAGTTACGAGTGGCCAACCTGAACTCACAGGCAAGTGAGACGTCTGAGCAGGATCTCTACCGGAAAAGGAAAACAATACACTGGATAACATATATTAGTGAAAACAAAAGTATTAGAACTAAAGGGGAAAAACCGTCATTTAAAATGAGAATTAGAAACAACTAAAGGAGAAAAAGGGAGGAATACTGAAAAATATGACTAAAGATTGTCTCCTGGGGGGACCGGGGATGAGGGATGGGGATAGGAAGGAGAATACATGTTTTCTTTTTAAAAATATTTTAATTGTAACAAGAAATATATGGACAGAAAAAAATATAAAGAACATACAACAGAGAGCTATTTTAATAGTTACTCCAGTCCAGAATAACTTCCCTTTCCCTAGAGGTAACCATTATTCTGATTATTATTATTATTTCTTTGTTTTTAATTTCTATCTCTATGTATGCATCCTTATACAATATAGTGCAGTTTTGCCTATTTTGGAAATTTATATAAATGGAATGTTATTATATTTATGCTTTTGTTCAACATTAAGTTTGTAAGTTACATACGTGTTGTCACATGTAGCTATTGTCTGTTCATTTTTATTCCTTCATAATATGCATTGCATAAATATACCACAACTTGTGTACCAATTTTATTGTTAATGGGCATTTGAGTTATACCCATTTTAAGATTTTAATGAAAAATGCTGCTATAAACATTTTATTACACTGTCCTTAGATGCATATATGTATACTTTTCTCTAGGGCATATATATAGAAGTGGAATTGCTGAGTCATAAGATCTTCATAAGTACACCTTTACTAAATAGGCCAGTTTTCCAAAGTAGTTTTACCAAAATACAACTTCCCTTTGTCCACAGGGGATATCATTCAAGACTCCCAGTGGATGCCTGAAACTGAGGATAATACCGAACTCTATATAGGCATACCTTAGAGATACTGCAGTTCTATTCCAGACCACCACAATAAAACAAATATTGCCATAAAGCGAAACACACAATTATTTTGGTTTCTCAGTGCATGAAAAAGTAATGTTTGTTTACACATACTGTAATCTAATTAAGTGTGCAATAATAGCATTATGTCTTTAAAAAACAATGTGCAAAGGAAGAAAAAAAAATAGCATAGATGATAGAGGCTCTGTTCATCCCTCTGGTGACCAAATCAAAGTTGTCACGGAAACAAGAAGCAGCAGCAAGGAAAAATTGCCTGGGATCTAGATGAACAAGCCATATAACTAGGGAGAAAGCTAAGAAATCACCCTGCAGTAGCAGAAGGCAGGATGGGGTGAGGATGCAGGGCTACCCGGTCTGGAGCGGCTAAGTGAGACAGAGGCCACGGCAGCGGCACGGCAGATGCCTCTTAAAGGTGTCGCGTCCACAAACAGATTTTTGCAGTGACGGACCTGCTTGCTCTGAGCACCAGTGCCATGTGGGCTACCTGCAGAGGGCACCAGGGACTTACAGGGAGACATTGTGAGAGAGAGGGCTGAGGCGAGTCTCGCTCTATATAAAAGTGCGGGCAGTATCCATTGTTCCCTGTTGAGTCCTCCTCCCCGCTCTCCCCCACCTGTGTCCGTTGGTTCCTTTTCATAACTTCCATTTCCACCCCCTGAACCAGTGCAACGGACACAGCTGCCATAGTGTCGCCATAACCTTGATGTCATCAAACTGGATAACAGAGGTCACTCTGCCCAGAGGATTCCCTGAAAATTCGCCTCCCCCAACTTGCAGCGCCACCCAAGCCACATCCAGGTATAGCCTCAGCAAGTCAGGTGCTCCTTGCTGAGCGGCGCCTAGACTCACACTGGAAGCAGCTGGCCTCTGCTTCTAGTATGGCCTTTTGAGGCAACTATAAGCACAGCATCTGTGGATTGCTTGCTGAATCTTAACAGGTGGCCCGGGAGGGACAGAGGCTTGGGCTAAGTTTGGCCTGCAGCTGAACCCCTCGCAGGACTGTGCCACTGGACACCTACTTCACAAATCCACGCTAATAAGTCCGAGAGACTTAGGAGCTTTGCTTAATACATAGAAACACACACAGAAAAGGCAGCTAAAATGGGAAGACAAAGAAGCAGAAACCACATGAGAGAACAGAACAGAGATCCAGATATAATGGAGTCAAGCAATCTAACAGATGTAGAGTTCAAAACACTGGTTATAAAGATGCTCAATGAACTTATGGGAAGTGTAGATAAATTCAAAGAGAACTTCAACAATGAGATAAAAAGCATAAAAACGGAAATGGAATTTATGAAAAGGAACCAGTCTGAAATGAAGAACACGTTATCTGAGATGAGAGATATATTATATGGAATAAACAAAGCAATAAACAAAGTGAATAAAGAAAAGGATCAAATGCCCTATCTAGAGGATGGGAAAGCCAAGGACACTCAGAATGGCAAGAGATAAGAATGCTCCAACTAAGAGATAAGATGCCAAGATATTAAAAATAACTTAAAGAGAATATGGGACACTGTTATT
>NW_011888849.1:4032496-4043855 GCF_000151845.1 Pteropus vampyrus | reverse complement strand
AAGCTATTCAGGACAAAAGGGTTTGGCAAAAAATATTCGACAGGATGAAGACCCAGAATATAGAACCAAGAATAATTTATCCAGCAAAGCTATCAGTTAGAGTCGAAGGGCAGATAAAGAGCTTCCCAGACAAAAATAAGCTAAAGGAATTTATCACCACTAAGCCAGTATTACAGAAAATATTGAAGAGACTTCTTTAAGAAGAAAAAAATGTATCAAAAACAGGAATAAAGAATGGTAATAACTACATTCCTATTAATAAGTACCTTAAATGGAAAAGAATTAAGTGCTCCAATCAAAAGATAGAGTGCTTGAAAGGATAAGAAAACAAGATCCATATATATGAAAAGGAAGGGGATGGAAAAAGATATTGCTTTGATGGACCTAGAAGGTATTTAAGTCAGACAGAGAAAGATGAACACTATACGATTTCACTTACATGTGTGATCTAAGGAATAAAAAGAACAAACTAATCAAAACAGACTCACAAATATAGTGGACAATTTACAATTTAGTGATGGACAGAGGGGAGTGGGGCTGGTAGAATGGGGTGAAGGGTTAAAGAAGTACAAGTTAGCTGATGGATGGTCATGGGATGGGGAGCACAGCATAGGGAATGCAGTTAGCGTTAATACGTTGGCTAGGTGGAGGGTCAGGGGAGAGAGGGAGCAATAGGGGGGATCGTTTTATGAACTATATAGATGTCTAAACAATGTACTGTATACTTGAACTAATTAAATAAAAAAAGAAAATTAAAAAAAATTAGTAATTGTTATTGGAAAAAAATATTTAATAATGAATACAGTAAAATCTCTCAACCACTCCTACCCCATCTGACCATTTCCCACCCACTGTCCTTCCAATACAGATAACCACTGTTATTCTTTTCTTGTGAATCTTTTCAGTCTCTTTATAGATATATAGGTATATATGTGCGTGCGTGTGTGTGTGAATACACATACATATGTATGTATTTTTATTTTCCTTCATTTTTACACAAGATATAGCATCTTATTCCAAAATTCACTGTGCTATTGTTTCCACCACAAGTTTCATCATATTCCTACTTTCCAGTCTCTTGCCAAGTTCCATGTAGACAACTGACCGACCCAGTAGATTGTAGGTTTCTGAGTGGTAAACAAAGTGTCTTTAGCATGTGTGTGTCCTTCTTGCTGTCTAGCTGAGTGCCTAATACTCAGTTGTGCCCAATACATATTTGAATTAAATGAGTATCTTGTCACCGTAGAAGGCAGAATCCTGGTCCTGCAGAAGGGAAATGCAGAACAATTAAATTCAGAGTAGAAAGAGAGTACTATAGCACTATACCCTGAAGGTCTAAGGAACAGCCAGAGAACTAGAAGGGAACTAACATTTATTGGGCAGCCACTGAGTACATGTGTAAATGCTCCAATATCTCTACCAGTTGCCATGAGGAGCACAAATACTTGTAAGACAGGATCCAGGTTGAATAAACACTTTAGAAAATTGAAACAATATGAAGCTTTATAACTACATTAGAGGCTTACTGATATAAATAAGCAGGTAGGGCATAACCAAACAGATGGGCCAGGTCTCCAAATATTCAGAAAGCCAGAATTGACCCAAAGTGATGCCAACCCCAAAATTTGTAATGCTCCATCAAGTTCTTGGATTGGAGTACAAACTTCTAATGTGAGAAAATGGAAGATGCTTAGACAAAAGGGTAGATAAAGACAGGATATAAGAGATGTCCATTGTCCACATGCCAGGATACACAGCAAAGAACAGCAAATCTGAAAGGCCAGAGGCTAAACTAAAGTCAAAGGCAAGGAGTCAAGTGTTCAGAAACGCAGCCAGCTCCTGACTGGGCTGGAAGGCATTTTGTGATGAATTATTAACGTCTGTAAGAGGAGGCTGTGGAAGTCATTTACTGTGCACTGTCATGCCAGCCCTATACGTAATCCAGTTTGTCACCCTCAGAATTCAGGGAGAGCTATCACTGAAAACACAGCCAAATAAATTGAGTGGGACAGTAGATGTCACTTCATCAGTGCTTTCCCAATAAAAGAAAAACCATGAGATTCCTCTCTGATTATACATACAAACTAGACTCTTTTTAGCTCCAGAACATTCCTTATGAGCTAAGCTTTCCTTGTAAACTATGTGACTCTACCATTGCTTTCTCTGAAAAGCTGGTGAGTATTCATCACATGAATTTCCTTTAATTTTTTTACGGTGATTGCTTCCTTGAAGATATATCCAGTTTTCTCTGTTACTTGAAGGCACCTGCTGTATTAAAAATTTAAGCCTAGTCTGAAGGCTAAGAAGAAAATGAAACCCAAAATCATTCAGTGGGATAATTGCACTCTGCCATCATTAGCATAACTCTCCAAAGGGCACAATTTCACATGAGTATGCCCATATGCCCGAGTACACATTTGTATACCCACACACCACACACGTCTCACACGAATGCAGTGTAACAGACTACACACCACACACAGGCATGAAACACGTGCAGAGGGACACACACGTGTACACAACACATACACCACTCAAACACCACCCCACACACAACACACACACTACTCTCTTTCACACACATACACACACACACACACCACAAACACGCTGCCCACATGCACACACACCACACCATACATATACACAAGAGAGAATTGCCTTTTATAGTTTATGTGTCTTTCTCTCAATTATAAACTCAAAGAAGACAAGCACTCTGTCTGACTCATCTTCGATCTTTATGACCTCTTGGCACCTAATTCCATATGGCTGACTAGGGCTTTGTTTTTCCTCAGTAAAGGCTGAAATCTAGCAGCTGCCGCTCTGAAAGTTAAAGGTGAGATATCTTTGCCTATGTGTGACCTAATGTTAAGTAATATTTTCTTTGGTTTATAGATGTTTTGCCTCCTAAATCCATTCATCTTGAGTTATGTAAAGATAACCTCAGATAAAAATGACAAACCACATAACAGTAGAGATTGTAGGTAAGAGGCTAGAATGCAGTACATGTGGATTTCAATACAGGTCTGGCCTCTTATGAATCACGGGGCCTTGAGTGAGCTGAGTAATATCCTCAAGCTTCATTTTTCTCCACTTTCAAAACAATGATGATATTAACAGTAACTTCCCCTAACAGTTGTGAGGATTAAGTATTACAATGTGCTTGGCACCCTCCCTAGTGTACACAGAATGCCCAATAAATGTTAGCTATTTTTATTAGTTCTCAAAAGATATCAGGAGCTTTAGAAACCAGCCAATATGACCTCCGAACTTCATCTGAAAATGAGCTGAAATAATTTCTGGAAGAAGAAAAGTGACGATAACTCAACAAGTAATGAAAAGTATGCATTAGCCTGAGAAATGCCAAGTGTGGTTTGTGGCTTGTGACTTACTCAATAAAAATATATTCTAGGCTTGTACAATGCAGAGCAGTGATATGCAAATTAATAAAAGGGGCATGGGAATAAAAGTCTCATGGGGAATCCGTATACAACAGTCAAATGTTTTCAACAATATTCAGAGGAGATTTTAAGGCAAAAATCTTCATACGTTTCTGTGTATTTGAAACTATTTTCTGCAGGTCTTTTTTTTTTTTTCAAAGATGGAACTGAAGAAAACAAAATCAATTTTGCTGATTCTGCTAAATTCATTCTAAATCTTTCTGTATTTCATCAGAGAAGCGTAGCTTGCGATTCTATTCACTAAGAAGTACTAGGACAAGAAGAATCTTGCTCTTCAACTCAGGATGGTCTATCTTTAGTAAACTTCACATGACCTTCATTATTTCTTCCATTAGCAGCTGGAGTTGCCAAGATAAATTCCCTTCCTTGAATGGTAGTCATCTCCCACCCAGAAGCCACACAAAGTGAGTGAATTACCAGCACCACGATGACACTTTATTTTTTTCATTCCTAGGAAGGCTTAATCCTTTGCGGTGAGTAATGTGGAGGACTTGTGTGAGATCGCAACCTCAGATCTACTCCATGGACGAACAGAATGTCCTTCCAGCAAACTTAAGGTCGAATGCTGCCTGCTGTGGTCTGAATGTTCGTATCTTCCTAAAATTCCTCTGTTGAAATCCTAACCCTCAAAGATAATGGTATTAGGATGTAGGTGTTTAAGAGGTTCTTAAGTCATGAGAGTAGAGCCCTCCTGAATGAGATCAGTGTTCTTAGAAAAGAGGTCCACAGAGATCCCTAACACTTTCTACCATGTAAGGAGACAGCAAGGAGGCACTGTATGTGAAACAGGAAGAGAGCTCTTACCTGACCATGTTGGTGCCTTGATCTTAGACTTTCCAGCCTCCAGAACTATGAGAGAGAAATTTCTGCTGTTTACAAGCCACCTAGTCTGTTGGTTACAACAGCACAAAAGGACTAAGGGACTGCCAGTTCAAAGTCTAGTACAGGAGAGTCCTTGTTCCGATATGGTCCTACGTATTTGTTCCATTTATTTCCCTAGAGGGGAAGAACATGAAGAGGCCATGGGCAAAGCTTCCAACACTTTACTCTCAACCCTTGGGTCAGATAGAGCATGCACACACGCACGCATGCGCGCGTGCGCACACCCACACCCCCCCACACACACACACACGCACACGCACACACACACATCCCAAGATCAGTTGTAGGGAAGTTGGCACAGTGGCCAAGGAAACAAGAGAGTCACCCTGAGCAAAGTGTCAGGAGAGGTAACTTCAAATCTCAGAGAAGGAACCTCAGATCAGAGCCGGGGAAAGTTTGCTGAGGGCAGTGAAAATTGTGATCTAATGCAGAGCTATCTGACTCCTTCCCAAACTTGCTTCTGTGAGGACACATCTAAATTCTTCTAGAGAGGGCGCTATTGATGGGGTGGAGAACCTGGTTCAGGTAACCCAGGTGCAACTAAGTTGCTCTGGGAGTCAGTGCCCACCAATGTACCCTAGAGGGAGACCCACACAGAGAGACTATATGTGGGAAGCTGAACGGAGAGGGCTCGCACAGGGAGACGGAGAGATCCAATTGCCAACACTGCTCCAGGCCCCTGACCACGTATGGAGAAATTAAGAAGACGGTGCCAGACTAGCCACTGGCAACACTGGCTTACCCTTTCCAGACAGTGCTATCAGAAAGTTCTTAGGGCAATCTGTAGTCCATTCTCACAATCTAGCTTATGTTCTTGAGGAAATGTTTTTAAGCCATTTGCTATCTTTCATAATAAACAGTGGAAGATTTGGAAGTACATCAAGCTTATCTGATATTTCTATTATTCTTACACAGTTTGTCAGAAATCCATTTTCTTTAGCTTGATTCACAATCCTCGGTGTATTTTTTGCGGGGGAGACATTTTCCAGAAATATCAATGTCTTATCATTATTTTGTGCGTATGTTTTACAGAGAAAATTGTGGCGGATGAGGTTTGCATTTGGCACATGTATAAATTCCCTTCTCACGCGCATTGTAGTGCTTCTGGATTTCGAATCTCTCATGCTGCTTCTGATGGCTACATTATCCATGTGGAGACTGAGATTCTAGATTTGTGTATGGAATAGGGAGCAGGAGACTTAGGACAAAACAGAGCCAAATGGTATGTCACAAGAAGAAGAATTTAGGGATAAGCCAAAAAGAAGGAAGATTCTCATGTCTTCATGGTGTTCATAATCCTCACCACCTATTCTGACTCCATCTCTTAACCCCCATCCCCACATCCCCTGTAAACCAAAATTAAAATCAACTGTAGACTCATCATTCACCTTCAGGAAAATCTCCTTTCCACAATCTGTTTTTGGTGAGAATTCTATTCACCTCCATGTCCTAACTGAAGCCTCACTCTTGCCTGAGAATACTGCGTCCCCTGCTGCCCACTTATGCTGCCCTCCCAGCCCCGTATACTGGATCTAAAGATGAGTGGGTAGGTGCCTTTCTTCCTCTTTAATGCTGCTTTCAAGCATATCCCCTCTCTCCTCCTTAAAATCAACTAGCTTTGATTCTCATATTATTAGATTATACCATCCTCTATTCAATATTGTTACAGTCATCTAAAGATTCCTGGGACATGCATTCCTTGAAGATTTTTAACTCCCAAATAACTATCATTCTCTCCAAATCTCAACAACAAAAAAAATCATCTTTCCAATTCCCTGATTTCTGAATTTCACGACCTCCACACTACCACAGTCACTCACTTCCAAGGTCCTAAGCTAGACATTGTCACTACCAATAACTGTTTTTCCACCCAAATCTAATTTCAGCCATCCCATTTATTGACTACCCACTGCCTATCTTTGCTCCTCACTCTCCCGGCTCAGCTCCATTGGTCCTTTGACTCCAAGAAGATCTTTAATCCACAGGTTTTTCCCACTCTTCAGTAGCCTCACCCAGCTGTATTCTCACTTTCCTCTTTCTCTAGGTGAAATGCAATGGTCAGTTATTATAACCCTTCCCTTGCTTTCTCCCCCATCTCCCTTTCCCTCTATTGTTTGGCATAGTTGCTTGGCAAAACCCCAAGCTTGTTTCAACCCAACTCTCCACCTATTTTGCACCTGTTCCCACACAAACACTTGGACTGGAGAAAAACACATATTCGTGCTGACTGGCCATACTTTAAATTCATGACAATTAACCTCGAATAGG
Organism: Pteropus vampyrus; assembly: GCF_000151845.1. Classification (NCBI taxonomy): domain Eukaryota; kingdom Metazoa; phylum Chordata; class Mammalia; order Chiroptera; family Pteropodidae; genus Pteropus; species Pteropus vampyrus. Next base: position 4,037,244 of record NW_011888849.1, on the reverse strand, counting down.
ACCTTCCTGTTGCTTGGTAATTTTTCCCCTAACCTGTTTACTTTTTCACCCTCCTAAATAGTTATTTGATTCCTTCTCTTCTTCCTCGAATTTCTAGCACTTCTTCTGACATCTTCTCTCCCATCTGATGATTTTGATTTCTACTTCACTGAGAAAATAGAAGCAATCATAAACTTCCAAAACTCTGACAACTACCTCTACCCATATATCTGCATGAATGCCCACCAGGCTGCCTTCTCTCCTGTGTGGAAAAGACCTTCCCATGCTTCCCATGCCAGCACCTCCACAAATACTCTGGATCTCACCTCATATTACCTTCTCATGAATACGGCTCTAGCAATTCACTTTCCTCCATCAATAATTTCCAGAACCATACAATGTGCTGTTATTTCACTTATCTTTAAAAAATTATTGGCTCTACTTTTCTCATTTCTCTCCTTTCTTTTCTAGTAAAACTCTGAAAATTGCCTAAACTCATTGTCTCCAATTTCTCTCCTCTCATTGTCTCTTGGACTCACTCAAATGAGATTTTTTGCTCTGAGCATTTAACCAAAATGTCGTTTGTTGAGATCACCAGTGTCTCTACATTACAAAATCTAATGGTAAGTGCTCAGTTTTCTTCTTGCTTGAACTATCAGTCGATTTGACACAATGGCTCCCTTCCTCCTAGCAACTCTCCCTTCACTTGGCTTCAAAGACACTACACTTGCCTGGTCTTCTTCTTATCTCTCTAGCCATTCCTTTTTGGTCTCTTTTGTTTATTCCTCTCTCTAAATATTGGAATGATGTCTTCTCTTTCCTATCTATGTTATTTTCTTTATGAGTCTCATTGAGTTTCATGGATTTTAAGGTTTTTTATGTGCTGATTACTCTCAAATTTATATTTCTGACCCACATTTCTCCCTTGAACTCACATATCCATCTGCTATATGACATCTTCATCTAGATTCTATAGACATTTTAAACTTAACATATCAAAAGCTAAGCTTCTACCCTCTTTTCCTATCCCAGATCCTGCTGCTTCCATAAACGTTCCGATTTTAGTAAACCGAAACCCATTCTTCATGCTTCTCAAGCCAAACTCCTCTATTTGCCTCACACTTTACATTCAGTCTATAAATCCTGTCTTGTTATACCTTCACAATTTATCCAGAAGCCAAGCTCTTCTCACCATCTTTACTGCTGCACCCTGCTCCAAGCCACAAGCATCTCCCTACTCTCTACTCAACCACAACTTCTATGGTCTATTCTCCACACAGCAGCCAGAGTGAGCATGTTAAAGAGTCAGAACATGTTACTCCTCTGTGTGAACCCCTCCTATAGCTTTCCATGGAAGGGTGCAGCCCAGAATCCTCATAATAGCCCACAAGGATCTCTGTGATTTGGCCTCTGACCTCCCCTCCTATATACTCTCAGCCACTCACTCCACTTTAGCCTTTCTGTTCCTCACAAGCTCTAAGCATGTGTCCATTTCAAGTCCTTATCTTTGATATTTTCTCTGACTAGAATTTCCTCCAGTTAGGCCCACGGATCTCTGACTACCTCTAGGCTATTAGTCAAAAGTCACCTTCTTAGTGAAGCCTTCCCTGGCTACCCCACATAAAATTGTGTGACAACTCCCACGACCATCCCAGACAACATGTCCTCTACTCTAGTTTTATTATTCCCCTTAACACTCAGGAATCTCAAACATACTGTACAGCTTACTTATTCATCCTGGTTATTGTCTGTCTCCCCACTATGAAGTAAGTTCCATGAAGGCTGGGCTATTTATTCACTCATAACTACATCCTACATTCCATTTATTCACTCATAACTACACCCTACATTCCATGAAGGGTGGGCTATTTATTCCATGAAGGCTGGGCTATTTATTCACTCATAACTACATCCCAGCACCTAGATAGTCTCTGGCACATGATAGGTGCTCATTTGATTAATTAATTAATGAAAACATATGCACATACTTGCTAGGTATTGAGGGCTAGAGTAGAAATAAAGGGTCACTGAATCACAATTCTTGTCTTTGATGTTAATATTCCTGAAGAAGAGATGTTAAATGCACAAAAATCACTATAACACAAGGCAGTATTGAGTGCCGTAACAGGGCAAAGAGGGGAAAAGAGAAATTACAAGGTGACTTGAGAAGAGAATGTTTGATGAAATAGCTAGTCACTTTGTGCCAAGGAAGGCAGGCTTAGATTTGATTAATGAGGACTGGACTGATCTGAGAATAGAATCTCTCCATGGGAGTTAAAGTAACTATATTCATTAATTCTACACAAGTCACTAGAGATTCAGTGCTGAATACATCAGACAGGGTCCTTCCCGGCATGAAGTTTGTAAATACTAATCCCACACCTTGAGTATACTCCCAGTGCTTTGGCTGCTCTGTCCTCTCCCCACTCACCTATCCTTCTAGACTTTTTTGTTATCTATTAACTGAAGGCCCAGCAAGGCCCTCCATTACAAGGAGGACTACCATTCTGACTGGCTAGTGCCTGTGCTTTCCCTGGGGAATATAATAAGCCCTCCATTTAGTTATAGTGAAAGTGGCTTCAACCTGGATTGGAGATATCAGTATAAGCATCTAAAATATACATTAAACAACTTCAAAATTCAGAGCTTGAGGAATGATGTAGTCTGGAGTATTACTGAATTTGATCTGTTAAGAAAATTACTTAAGGGTTAAAATATTAAGCTTAGATCAAGTAAATGAAAGTTTAATCTATGTATATAACTTTTACTGCAGTGGCCCATAAGAGCTTTTGCGTTCTATGACTCTTCGAAAACAGAGTTTATAGTGGAAGAAGGTGTGAAGACATGGAAGGGATGGGTCACAGTCCCAAAGGATCCACTCTCTTAAGTAACCCTAAGTTGAATGTAGTAGTAGAAAGAGCCCTAGTGTTAAGAAGCAAGATATCATCGAGGAGTGATATTTATGATGGGGCAAGGTTGGAAGGCAGCTAATACTGACTAAGATTATCAGGGGTGATGTTATGGAAGAAGCTGAATATTTGACAGGCTTACAGAATATTTAAATGGAAAAAAGGAGAGAGTAATTTGCCAGAGCTGAAGGACTAGCTAGAACAGAGACACAGATGGTAGAATAAGGTGCGAGGAAGAAAGGCAACCTCACAGAACAAGGCTACATTGCCCAAAACCATTATACCACTGCTGATTATATACCACTTATATAAAGAATTATATACCACTGCTGATGTTCAAGCTCCATGTACAAGTATGGTCTTACCAGCCATTAAAATATTGAAATAGTTGATCCTCATTATTCACAGATTCTGTATTTGAGAATTTGTCTACTGGCTAAAATTCATTTGTAACTCCAAAATCAATTCTCATGGCATTTTCATAGTCATTCATGGACATTTACAAAGCAGCAAAAAATTTGAGTCAACTTATACATGCGTTCCCAGCTAAGCTTGAACAAGGTGACATGCTGTCTTCCTGTTTCAGCTTTCATACTATAAACAAGTATCTTTTTCATAGTGTATGTAGTGCTACGTTTTCTCACATTTTGTGCTCTTTGTAGGCTATTTCACTGTTTCAAAATCAGTGCTGTCTACTGATCCTAATCACAAAAAGGCTGAGTGTGACTAATGGAGAAAATAAACTTAGTTCAGGCGTGAGTCCTAGTGTTTAATGTTAATGAATCAACAATGTATATTAAGTAAGGTGTCTTTAAACAGAAACACACATAAAACAAGGCTTCTACAGATCAGTTGATAAAAATGTTATGACCAGAGGCTCTCTCTTAGAAGTAATGATTTATTGCTCAGTAATTCAGTCTTCATGGCAACTTTATAGCATGTAAGCACCACAAGTAATGAGAATCAACCGTACTTTAACATTCTCTAGTAAATAGCCACTAGTCCTACACTCTGAGTGTCCTCCCAATGCCTTGGCTGACCTGTCCTCTCCTTTCCCCCCTTATTTTTCTAGACTTCTCCATTATCTATTAACCAAAGTCCCAGCAGGGCCCTCCATAATAGGAAAGACTACCATTTTAACTGGTTGATGCCTATGCTTTCCCTGGGGAATATAATAAGTCCTCCATTTAGCAAAATTCACCAATAGAACTTTTATTCAGTCAAAATTGTATAGCTCTCTACTTTTAAAAAGAGAGAGGCAACCCATAAGAAAAATTAAAATTCTGTAACTATAACTAGTTTTCTGACATCTATGTTCTAGGCCATCTAGAGCCCTGACAATTAAAACTAAGTTTCAAAATCCTGTTTCTTGCTGTTTGTTCCTGGGGTTCTAAATTTTTTTTATAGAATAAAGTGGAATGAAATAAAGGAAAAATCTGATTATTGAGATAAGAATCTAGAATTTGCCATTTACTTTCGTGGTTAGATTTCATTGAGATATTAGGATTTGACAACAATGGAAAGTTGAAGGGGTATCCCAATTTTAATGCAGTTTAGGCCAAAGGTCCTAGAGTCACAAAGCACCTGGATTCAAATCCCGGCTATGTCATACACTTGCCATACACAACCTTGAGTAAGTCACTAGATTGAGATAAGCCTGCTTCTGAATGGGTTAAAGGTAGACAAGTTCCACTCTCAATGTGTATTTAGGGGAATTAAAACAGATGACATATGCAGAGCACCAAGCCCAGAACCAAGCATAGAAAAAGGTCTCCATAATTGTTAGCAATTATCATTACATTGTTTTTGAGTAACATTTGTATTTCTCTTAACATAAAATAATTATAAAATATAAAATAT
>NW_011888849.1:4016720-4030416 GCF_000151845.1 Pteropus vampyrus | reverse complement strand
TGATGATAAATATCAATAGACTCTGCTAATAAGATGGCTTTATTTGAAAGAATGTGGTTATAGAGATTTGCATTGTGTTCTGTCATTCTTTTCACATTATTTTGAACACATTTTGACTACTACTTGATACTTTTGGGGCTATTCCAGACTTTGAATAAAAACGTGTTAAAATATCTAAAGCAATATGTAGATTCAATGCAATCCTTATTAAAATACCAATGGCATTCTTCTCAGAATTAGAATGACTAATCCTAAAATACATATGAAACCACAAAAGACCTTGAATAGCCAAAGACATCTTGACAAAGAACAAAGTGGGAGGTATCATACCCTCTGATATCAAACTATATTACAAAGCTACAATAATCAAAACAATATGGTACTGGCATAAAAACTGATATATAGATCAATGGAATAGAATAGAGAGAATAGAAATGAATCCTCACTTATATGGTCAATTAATCTAAGACTAAGGAGGCAAGAATACACAATGGGGTAAAGACAGTCTCTTCAGTAAGTGGTGTTGGGAAAACATCACTAGATAGATACATGCAAAAAATAAAATTAGATTACCTTTTTATATTATATATGAAAATAAATTCAAAACAGATTAAAAACTTAAATGTAAGACGTGAAACCATAATACTCCTAGAAGAAAACATAGGCAGTAGGCTCTTTGATATTACTCTTAGCATTATCTTTTGGGATATTTCTCAGGCAAGGGAAACGAAAGGAAAAATACAAACTGGGACTACATCAAACTAAAAGAGTTTTGCAAAGCAAAGGAAGCCATCAATAAAATGAAAAGACAACCTACTGAATGGGAGAAGATATTCCCCAATGATATATCTGATAAAAGGTAAATATTCAAAATATATAAAGAACTCATACAATTTAACATCAAAAAAACAAACAATCCAATTTAAAAATGGACAGAGGACCAATATAACATACAGATGGTAACAGACATATAAAAAGATGCTCAACATGCTAATTAAAATCACAATGAGATATCACCTCACATCTATCAGAATGGCTATCATCAATAAATCAACAAATAGCAAGTGCTGATAAGGATGTTGAGGAAAGGGAACCCTTGTATGTTATTGGTAGAATTGTAAATTAGTGCAGCCCCTATGGAAAACAGTATGGAGATTCCTCAAAAAATTAAAAACAGAGATGCCATATGGCCCAGCAATTCCACTTCTGGATATTTATCTGAAGAAAACAAAAACACAAATTCGAAAAGACATATGCACCTTTATTTTCATTGCGATGTTACTTGTAATTGCCAAGATATGGAAGCAAACTAGATCTCCATCACTATAATAGATGAATGGATAAAGAAGATGTGATATATAGAGAAATATTATTCAGCAAAAAAAAAAAAAAAAAAGCATGAAATCTTGCCATTTGCAACAACATGAATGGACCTAGAGGGTATTATACTAAGTAAAGTAGTCAAAGACAAGTACCATATGACTTCACTTATATGTGGACTCTAATAAAACAAAAACAAATGTATAAGCAAAATAAAACAGAAACAGACCTGTAGATATAGACAACAAGCTGATAGTTGCCAAAGGGAAGGGGATAGGGAGATGGGAATTTTTTAAAAATGTGTCCGAAGAGCAAATTCAGGCTAGCTACAGTTGGGGTCATCTTCCCAGGCCTTGATTTCTGCAAGCCCTGTGGGTAGAAGTTACTGCTGAAGAATGAAGGTGGACTAAGAATGCCTTCAAAATTGGTGCCGAGAGTCTCAGTTTGCCTAGAATCAGGAAGTGTATTTGTGACCTCCAAGAACAAGCAGTTACTTTTCCTCTCCTGCACCTTTCATCCAGGGCATCAGGATTTCTCAAACTTATGGCCCATGAACCATTTGTAAAAGGACTCCAAGTCCCTACCAAAAACCTGCTGAATCAGGACATCTGGAGTAAAGCCCAGAAATCTATGTTTTTTTATAGTTTTCTGGAGTGATTCTTATGTGTTCTAAAATTTGAGAACCATGGTTTTATAGGTTCTTAAAGCTTACCTCTAGGGTGCTTATAAACTAGACTTGACAATATATCAAGGTAAAGCTTCATTAAGCTGGAAGATTCCTTAGAGTTACATATTTCATTTCTCATTAGGACCAAATAGCGAGAGGTACCTCTCCAGATAGGCAATTATGAGGACATCGAGATACACAAGGCCCACATTCATTCTCTTCAATATTCTTATTTTCTTGTGCTCTCTTGATTTTAAGCACTTTCGTCATTCAAATGCAGATTTTAAAAAATACAGTCATTTATTTAACAAATTGCTAAATTAATCAGCAGTTGCCATGAGACAGGTCATATGCTTGTCAACAACAGAGAAATGAACATGTTAGAATCCTGCCCACCAAAGAGTTTGCAGTCTAATCTTTTCTTCTTAGCCTCCTCTAGCAACTGCTACAGACAAACCACTTCATTCACCACAAAGAAATTCCAGAAATTTCCTAGTCCACTGATTTTTCACTGTGTTCCTTAGAGCTCTGAAGTGTCTCAGATGTTCCCCAGGGGACGTGTGGGTGGCAGATCAAGTAGGCTCCGTGTAACTACCTCCCGTTCAACCATAACAGGTCCAGTTTTCTCTACTTATTATTACATGTCCACATGAAATTTCAAAATAAGAAAGAAAGTTTGTAAAGTATCACCCTAGAATAGATATATTTCCAAGTATTTATCTCCAACAAAGAATTTTCAATGCTGTATTCTATCCGCCCCTCCTTTTTTCTGTCTTCTTTTGATGTTTCTGATTAAATCAGAGAAAACACCTTGAATTGGTGCTGACATGTCATAAACTTCCCACCAGCTATAATGTTATAAAGGTGTTTGCCTTCAAGGGAGCTGGAGGCAGTTAGAAACACTAACTTTCAGTGAAATTATTGCTTTGGTATTTTTCTTAGAAAAAGTTTTGAAAACCACATCAAGCCACACAAGGAAATTCTAAACCACAAACCTTAACTTTCCCATTTCCTGAATTCTCATTCCAACTTGGTCTAAGCTAACCTCTTTGTTGAGCTTCCCACTGATCTGTGGATTAGTGCCTGCTTCCACTTAATTAAAAGATATTTCCATTTTCTAAACTAGTATCTGTCTTTCACATCAAGAGCCTAGCTTTGAGGTAGTGTAATTGTTCACAAGGATCTAGATGTTGAATGAGAACAAGAAGGGCTTCTTTATTTGTCATCAATTAATAATGTACATTAATGCATATGCTTCTATCAGCATACACATTTACACACAAGAGTCATACGCCACCCCTGCCCCAGAGACCACATTTTAAGACAGGAAGTAGTAGAAGGACCACTTGGAGGTGTAAGCACAGATTTCTGAGAGGATAAAGTTATTTCCAAGTTCCTGAAAAAGAATATAGCATCATAATCTGGCAATTAACAACAAACTGGGCTGTTTGCACTCTACCTCCCTACACCTCTGTAGGTCAACATGGGTCACATGTTTATATAGGGGTACCAATAACTGCATGGTCTTGGGGTAATTCTTGTTGAAGCAATTCTTAATAGACAGCAATTGGAGGTCTGCCCCTTACTATTTATGGTGGCACTTCTAGCTGATTAGGGTTACAGAAAAAGCACTTCTGGAGGAGGCAGTTTACAAGGCATGAATTTGTTCTGCTGGAATACTCACTCACCTCTAATTAGTCTAAAATCACTATAATAATTTGGACCGGTTTTAAATGTTCCCCACATTGTTGTAGTGAATCTTTGGGTTTAGGATTTGAGAAAAGCAAAAGATCTGTCTCTACGACTTCCAAATGGATGCAGTGATGGCTACGTGAATTCTGGGAAGAAAAGCTCAAATAGGGTTTCGGACTCTTATTTGCTTTGTGAACTTGGATAGCTCTTTTGACATCTCTAACTTCATAGTACATATCTCTCTTTCGCGAGATATAAAATTATCTATCCAACCAGCCTCACAAGGTTATGATATAAAGCAAAGTTGTTGACTTTGAGAACTTTCTGTAAAACCCTATATAAATGTAAGAAAAATACAATAAACTTTCTGTAACTATTACCGAAGTAATTTAATAAAATTATTAACCGGGCCTGGCCCAGATCATAGACCCTTCTCAGATCTACCAAAAATTAGTGTTTCTACTGCCTCCAGTTCTGAGTACAAATACCATTGTTAAAGCTTGGCTGCTAGATAAAGATCTCTATGGACTATAGCGTTTAGGATACTGGCCTAGAGAAGACGGAAACAAACCCAGATGAAAACTATTCACATGCTCTCACTTATTCCTAAATTCACATTTCCTCTCATATATGGATAAAGGCACGACCAAAGGCAAGAGCAATGCTAAGCTGCATTTTCTGGAAAATGAGACATGCAAGGGTTTATCTCATGCCTCTAAGACTCTTAGTGGCTTAAGCACACACAGGTACATGCAGGAAATCTTCCAAGATGTACTCAAATAAAATAGCTTACTTTTGCCTGTGTCATTGCACCATACTGCCAAATCCAGCTATGCAACTTCTTGCACAGCATTTTTTGGAAGGTGGCAGGCATGTAGGGGCATAAGAAAGGTAAATACCTAAAGAACAGTACAAATGCACACATATTCATTACCATCTTATTGAGGAAGACACATCGCAAAGTGAGAGGTGACGTGGTCAGGTCTCTTCAGGTCATTTACTCAGAAGTATAAAAGCATGGAAAGCATCTCTGAGAATGATTGAAAGGAGGAATGCAGGGATAACAATGTGACCGTCACCAAAATCTTCTCTCTTCTCTGAATAAAACACATTAGCTGTACCAGGGCCTCCTCATACATGACTGCAAGTTATGCTTTATGCTTTGCATACCTCTAGGGGGCAGCATTCACATTGATGCCGATGACAATGACACTCCCTGGAGTTGTTGAGTGTACAAACTGCATGGCTATACGTGGCAGGCCAAGGAGAGCTTCTCGTTCTATCGTTTAAGGGAGGGAATAGAAGGAGGGAATAGAGGAGTGTGGAAGAAAGAGGCTTTACTTAGATTGAATTCCTATCTCGCTTTCCACATACACTCTGGACAGCATCATCAAATCACGTAACCTCTCTGAGGCTCCATTTCCTCCTTTGAAAAAAGGTGATCACGAAAAGATTCTACAAGGTTGCTGGGATAAATGAGGGGTAAATGAAATTATGTAGATAAAAGTGCATGATACATGGAAGTGACTCAGTAACTGACGATTACAATCACTCACCATCTAACAATGGAGATACATTCTGAGAAATGCATTGTTAGGTGATTTTGTCATTGTGCAAACATCATAGACTAAAATTACACAAACCTAGATGGTATAGCCTACTACTGTATTGTACTACCAGCAGCTCAGTAGATTTGTTTATATTAGCATCACCACAAACATGTAACATGTGCTGTGATGTTAGGATGGCTATGACATTACCCTGGCTACAATGTTACGACAGCTACAACCTTATGCTATGACTTTATGATGAGACCTGACCACATCACCTCTCACTTTGTGATGTGTCTTCCTCAATAAGATGGTAATGAATATGTGTGCATTTGTACTATTCTTTAGGTATTTACCTTTCTTATGCCCCTACATGCCTGCCACCTTCCAACACCACCAGGCAGTAGGAATTTCTCCTGACACCACCAGGCAGTAGGAATTTCTCGGCTTCATTATAATCTTATGGGACCGCCATTGTATATGTTGTCTGTCACTGACAGAAATGTCATCATGCAATGCATGCCAGTATTAGCAATGATTTAGTCTGCCAAGCAGATACTGGAGCAAGGAGGCCTCCTTTATTTATAAGAAGAGATATTAATTATAATAATACCCCACATTTAAGTAGTGTTATGTATTGCTATCAAAATAACCTTTTTTGTAAGTACTAGTAGTAGATCCATTTTATAGATCAGTTAAGTTACTTTCTCAAAGTCACATAGTTAGTAAGTGGAAAAGCCAAAACTCGAATTCCTTCCTTTTTTTTTTTAGGGTCTATTAAAAAATTATTCTATAGTGAAGAATAATTTTTTTTTCAGTTTTATTGAAATATAATAGACAATTAGTTGCTCATATTTACATTGTACAATTCATTTAGGTTTTTTTTATTTCCAATTAAAGTTGGCATACAATATACCAGTTTCAATTGTACAGCATATGATCAGAGATACATATATCTTGCAAAGCGATCACCCCACTAAATCTAGTACCCCTCTTCCCCCTTACCTAATTATTACAACGTTATTAACCATCTTCCCCATGCTACGGTCTACATCTCCATGTCTATTCTGCAATTATTCATTTGTACTTCTTATTCCCCTTTGCTTTTTTTTGCCATCCCCCCATTCTCCCTCCTGTCTAGTAGTTCTCAAAATATTCTCTGTATCTATGAGTTTATTTCCACTTTTGTTGTTGTTGATGTTTATTTTGTTCTTTAGATTCCACATGTATGTGAAATCATGCGATATTTGTCTTTCTCTATCTTACCCATTTCATTCAGCTCAATACCCTCTAGGTTCATCAAGGTGATATCTTTTTCCATCCCCTTCCTTTTAATCTGTGTGGTCCTTTAATCTGAAGTGAGTATCTTGCAGGTAGCATTTGTAAAGGTCTTGTTTTCTTATCCATTCAGCCACTCTATCTTTTCATTGGAGCACTTAATTCTTTTCCATTTGAGGTCCTCGTTTTTAGGAATGTAGTTATTACCATTCTTTATTCCTGTTTTTGATACATGTTTTTTCTTCTTAAAGAAGTCCCTTCGACATTTCCTGCAATACTGGCTTTGTGTTGATAAATTCCTTGAGTTTATTTTTGTCTGGGAAGCTCTTTATCTGTCCTTCAACTCTAAGTGATAGCTTTGCTGGATAAAATATGCTTGATTGTATATCCTGGGTTTTCATCATGTTGAATAGTATGTGTCAAGCCCTTCTGTCCTGCATAGTTTCTTTTGAGAAATTAGCTGCCAGTCTTATGGGTGCTCCATTGTAGGTAACTGCTTTTCTCTTGCTGTTTTTAAGATTCTCTCTTTGTATTTAAACTTTGGCATTTTAATTATAATGTATCTTGGTGTGGGCCTCTTTGGTTCTTCTTTCTTGGAACTCTCTGAGCTTCCTGGGGTTGTATGCCTATTTCTTTTACCAGATTATGGAAGTTTTCCATCATTATTTCTTCAAATAGCTCTTTAATGTCTAGTTTTCCTTCAAGTACCCCTGCGACACAGATATTTTGACATTTAGTAGTGTCCCTTAGGCTCCTTAAATAATTATTATAACCTTGGCTTCTTTTTTTTTTTTTTTTGCCATTCCAATTGAGTGTCCTTGGCTTCCCTATCCTCAATATCAGTAGTTCGATCCTCTTCTTTATCCACTCTGTTGATTCCCTCTAATATACTCTCCATCTCAGATAATGTGTTCTTCATTTCTGACTGGTTCTATTTTATAATTTCCACTTCCATTTTTATGTTTTTTATCTCTTCATTAACATTTGCACTGAGTTCATCTACACTTCCCCTAAGTTCACTGAGCATCTTTACAACCAGTGTTTGGAACTCTGCATCTGTTAGATTGCTCGACTCCATTATTCCTGGATCTCTGTTCCGTTCTCTCATATGGGACCTGCTTCTTTGTCTTCCCATTTGGGCTGCCTTTCTGTGTCTGTTTCTATGTACCAAGCAAAGCTCCTAAGTCTCCCAGGCTTATTAGTGAGGCTTTGTGAAGTAGATGTCCAGTGGCACAGTCCTGAGGGGGGTTCAGCTGCAGGCCAAGTTTAGTCACAGCCTGTGCCCCTTGGGGGCCATCTGTTAAGATTCAGCAGGCAATCACAGATGATGTGCTTATAGTTGCCTCAAGAGGCCATGGCAAAAACCGAGGTCAGCTGCCACCAGTGTGAGTCTTGATGCTGCTCAGCAAGGAGCACCTGACTCACCAAGGACACACCTGGATGTGGCTTGGGTGGGGCCGCAAGTTGGAGTAGGCGGAGTGACCTCTGTTACCCAGTTTGATAACATCTCAGTTATGGCGGCGCTCTGTCTGCACACTGGAAGTGGAGAGGGCTCAACAAGGGAACAATGGATACCACTGACCCTTCTGCCCGGGAGAAATCCTGGCCTCCGGCCCTCGCTCTGACAGTTCAGTGTCTCCCTGTAAGTCCCTGGTGCCCTCTGTGCAGCTGACCTGGCACTGGTGCTCAGAGCAAGCAGGTCCGTCACTGGGAAAGTCCGCTAGCGGACACGGCCCCTCTAAGAGGCGTCTGCAGCTGCCGCTGCCGCTGCCACAGCCTCTGTCCCACTCAGCTGCTCGGGACCAGGCAGCCTCACATTTTCACCCCCTCCTACCTTCCACCATTGCAGGTTGATTAATTATTTCTCTCCCTACTTGTAGTACTTCTGTTCATCTAGATCCCAGGCGACTTTCCTTGTTGTTTGTTCTGCGTTTCTGTCACAACTTTGATTTGGTCGCAAGAGGGATGAACAAAGCCTCTATCATCTATGCCATTTTTTCCCCCTCAAATTTCTTCTTTTTATTAAAAGTCTAATGCCCTATCTCTGAGAGAGTCAGCAAGAAACAGAGGGGGCTGGAGGAGGCACTTGAATGAAGCTCTACTGGAAAAGTGGGGTTGGCTACTGAGCTTCTTTGGCAATGGATTTTGTAGACTCGCTAATACTTAAGATACTTCTTTTCTTTCTCATCAGCCATCTTGGGACTGCTTTTGTACAACCTATGGACAAAAAGAGAGCAATCAGCTCTCAGGCCACACACAAAGCACCAAGAGAAAGGAAATGAAACATATGGAGTTTAAATGTTGACTCCAACCTAAATTAATTCCATTTGGGCGGGAAATGTGTTTTGTTTTCTCATCTGATAACAGATGTGTATGATATGGAAGATATGAACCAATTCAACAATTACAAAAATTTTTAAAAGAGCTTACAATCTAACCATATTTCTTACCCTGACCCTGCCCAAGGTTTGAATCCCCACTCCACATCTAAAATAGCAAACTAGGCAAAATTGAGGACTCTGAAATTTAACTGCTTCGAGTTTTATCCTGCTATGTAAAACCTCTTGCAAGTTTCTTCGCAACTTTGTGTGCCAGTTTTTTTCTCCTCTATAAAACTAAGATAGAAAATATTGAATAAGCCTTTAACAGTGAAGGAGTTTATATGTGGAAAGCATGTAGTATAATTCTTGTCACATAGTAGGTGCTCAATAAATTAGTACACAATAATCTTAAATGTTTCTGTATCTCATGTCACAGAGCTCAAAATATATGAAGCAAACACTGATAAAACTGAAAGAAGAAGTAGACAGACACATCCACAATTATAGTCAGAGATTTCAGATACCCTCTTTATTAATTGATAGACCAAGTAAAAGGAAGATAAAGATATAGAAGACTTTGATAACACTTTAATCAACTTGATGTAATTGATAATTACAGAACACTCCATCCAGTAGAATACATACTCTTTACAAGTACTGTTATGAACTGAATGTTTGTGTCCCCCCACCAAATTCACACATTGAAGCCTTACCCCACAATGGAGGTTTGAGGTAGGGCCTTTGGAAGGTAATTAGATTTAAATAAGGTCATGATGGTGGGGCTCTTATGATGAGATTAGTGTCCTTATAAGAAGAGGAAGAGAGACCAGGGTTTGCTCTCCCTATCTGTGAGGGCATAACAAGAAGGTAGCTGTCTACAGGTCAGGAAGAGGACTCTCACTGAATCTGCCAGGCCTTCAATCTTAGACTGCTCAGACTGCAGAACTGTGAGAAATAAATGCCTGTTATTTAAGCCACCCAGTTTATGGTTTGTTTTTTTTTATAGCAGCCCAAAGCTAAGATTCAGAACATGAGGTCCTAGATTAACTTATCATCATCATCGTTATTATTTAGTATAATTGAGAGACAATACACTACACATATTTAAAGTGTATAATTCAATATATTTTCACATATGTATATATGTATTAAGTCAGTAGTACAATCAAGATATGAACATATCCATTATCCATGAAAGTCTTCTTATGCCCCTTGGTGATTCTTTGAAGCCGCTCGCCCTCCCCCAAAGAACTACTGACCTACTTTCTGTCACAATGGATTTATCTGCATTTTATGAAATCTTATGTTAATGGAAACATGTCATACACACACCCTATAAATAGACCATATAGTGCACACATTTTTGGTCTGGTGTTCTTTACTCAGCATAATTATTTTAAGGTTCATCTTTGTTGTTGCACACATCAGTAGCTCATACCTGCTTGGTGCTGAGTTGTATTCCGTCATGTGGATGCTTTTTAAACCATTTTCTAAGCAGAGATTTTCAGAGTTCACGGGGATAAAATAAAAGTTCACACCAATTACCTGCAAATTATGTGGCAGGATAGATCTTAGCAAAATTTCAAATAAACACTTCTCTCAAGTTGCTACAAAACAAGCAGAGCTATTTATGTTGTGTTCATGCAAATGATTAACAAAAATATGGACTGCAAAATTTTCTAAGCAGTGTCCTATAACCACATCTCTGAATTTCAGCAAAAGACAGCCCCTCTTTGCTCTGAGGACCCAGAGAGGGGAAGGAAGCAGCAGGGAGAAACAGAAAGAGCATACATAGGTCTTTGAGTTCTGGCCCACTTGTGTGTTTCAGGGAAGTCACTTCTCATCTGAGCCTCTGTTTCCTTATTCATAAAATAGGGAAACTCAACAGACTTCGCATTCATAGAATCTCTGATAGTGTTAGTACATGAGTTGTATTCCCTCAGCAACGCTTTATCTCAGGCAGATCAAAACCATTGACAAGAATGGATCACTCTTTCTTTTATTCACCTAACTGGGGGGCTCAGACTGCCTAGTAGAGGGTGACATTTTCCTTGTTAGTGTCCAATAGCAAAAGCCTCCTTCTTTTAAAAGCCCTTTGCTGCCAAATTCTGCTTACATAGCAGGCTGCGGTTCTTGGCTTGGAGGTTCTTGGAACAGAAAGAAGAGCCCCCTCCTGGCGTGTCTCAGATTGACACTGCTTCTGACTGGTGCAAATACTACTGCTCTGGCTACTACTACAAACCACATTGTCCTGGGGCCAGCTTTCTCTAACCCTGGTCTCTCTGAGGTGTCTCCCGCCCCCTCCTATATTCTCCTGAGATTCAGCAGGGAAGCAAGAACCAGGAAGTGCAGAGGAAAGGAATAGAAGGAAAGGAGGCTGGTATGGAGCCTGAGAGGCAGTGGCTGGATGAAGGAAGCTGTGAAGAAGTACTGTCATGGCAGAGACGGGGGGAGATAGGATACATAGCACCTTTCTATCTTCGAAGATGCCTAAGGCCCACATGCTCACAGTTGGCACAGACAGCATTCACTCTTCCACACAGCGTCCTACTGCTCTATCTCACTTGATTGTCACAGCAGCCTGAGGAAGCAGGCAAGTTATTATTACCCCGATCTCCACCTATTTCACAGAGAGGAAAACTGATGCTCAGAGTGATTCAATGATTTAATCCAAAAAAAAAAAAAAAAATCGAGCAGCTCAAACCCAGCGATTACAGGCTCCAAACTCTAGAGCCTACATCAAGAGACATTTATTGAGTTCTGTCCAAGTGTAAGATCCTTGAAGAGGTCCCTTCCTTCAGGGACCTTTCTTTCTAGTAGAGGAGGCACAGAGTGAAGTTAATGTAAGAGGTGTCAATGAAGTGGGCATGAGACGAGGAGAGCGAAGAAATCTTCCAGCTGCAAGGAGCAAGGAAAACTTTGCTTGGCCTTCATCCTGCTGTTTCAGGTACAGAACAGTCACCCAAGCAAGTCACCCAAGCAAGCTATGGAAGAAAGATAACTTAAGTTTCTCTTCTTTTTTTGAGTAGTGACCAAAAGGTATTAGAAAAAGGAAATAAGCAAAAGATATTTGGGGGGAGGGGAAGAATGCCCTTGGGCCTTTGTCTAAAGAATTTCTGTTCACACTAACTTCTTTTTTTTTTTTAACTTTTAAAAACAAATTAACGCATCTCATCTGAAAGGGAGAAAGAGAGACACACTAAATGACTGTCCTCTGGTTTGATACCCAAAAAAGAGTTAACTTTGATTACAGCTGACGTGGGAATAAATTCATCGAATGGGGATGAAAGTTACTTTTTACTTTATACTGTTCTCTAGCATTTAAAATTTTTCCATGAGCATGTCTTACTTTTATAATAAAAGAGAAACGCATGTCTTCTTCTCCACGTCATCTCCACTTGTTTTGGGACAGGCATATCTTCTCTCACTTGTGATAACCTTTCTGTAACAGCTCGTAACAAAAGAGTTTCTATTACAGAGTGTATGTGAGGCAGAGTGCCAGACTCTCTAAATATCTTCCTTTTACACACTACAATTCTAGGGGTAGGTACTACCACCGTCTTTTGACAGATGAGGAAATTGAGCCTCAGAGAGATTAAATTGCTCAAGGTCACAAAGTTCACAGGTGGCAGAGCCAGGATTGGAATCCAGGCAGAACCTGCAATGGTCTCCTAACTGGATTCACTACCACCATTCTCTGCTGCCAGTTACCTTTACATAAGATGGAATCTCATCACTCCTTTGCTTAAAATCTAGGGCACTCCCACCCCAACCCCTTCATTGGCCTGAGAACATAACCTATGCTTCTTAACATGTCACTTCTAAGTCCAGTTTACAATGCATTTATTCATGTACTCGTTATAAATCAACAAATAATGGCAAGCCCCAACAATTGTTTCAAAGCAATTTTATATATAATCTTACAATAACCATGTGACATAAGTAGCTGAGCAAACAGTTCTAAGCAGTTTGAATGACTTATCAAGAGACAAAACAACATAACTTGACTTTCCTTCCTTGTTCTCTCAGGACTCTGAGTTCATACTATGTTTAAAGCATGTCAAGTTTCTTCATTCTTCTCTAATTCTGCAGCTCTGTTTCTTCTGCTGGGTATGCCCTTCACCCTGCCTGGTGAACACATACAAATCCAGATTTCTATGGCTCAACCAACCCTTCTTTCTTTGGGCTCCCTTAACAATCTCTTACTACCCTGCATTATAGCACTGACTACATTAGATTAGATGCTTTTGCTTGCTTGACTCACTTTTACAGTAGACCATGACCTTCTCTAGAACAGATATTATGGGTTGTGAACATGGCCTGAGTTAGGAAGCTAGGATGAACTAGTGATGGGGGATGAAATAGATGAGGAAAGACATGAATAATGGCAAAGGTGTGTTTCTACTGCTTCCAGAATTCATGAAAAACTGAAATAATACTTATTAAGAATGAGGCATGGTACTAGGGGCAGAGATAAATGGTCGTGTGTGTATGTGTGAGCATGTGTGTGTGTATGAGTGCATGTGTGTGTGTGTGTGTGTGTGTGTGTGTTTGTGTGTGTGGAGAGAAACAGTAGGGATATATATATAGTGGGCATATGTATATAGTTTCTCTCTATATAATGTTTATATATAGTGTGTGTATATATAACTCATACACATAATACATGTTTAGTGTGTATAAAATGTGTTTGTACATATGTACTGTATATACATGTATAGTGTATGTGCATATATACATATACAGTGTACACACACACGCCTGTGTACATATAGTGTGTGGACATATATTTTGTGTGTGGTATGTACATAAATAGCATATAGAGTACATGCATACATACTGAATATATGCACATATGCATGGCATGT
>NW_011888849.1:3988023-4016500 GCF_000151845.1 Pteropus vampyrus | reverse complement strand
AAAAAGCTAGAGAATTAGGAAGGAAAACAATTTAGAGAAATCTCACTAAAACCAAGCAAGAACCATACTCTAAGAGGCTGGGTAGCTAAAACAAATGCATTTTTAAAAGCCTAGCAGGTGGAAAAGCAAGGGGAAATATATATGTATAAATGACCTGATAATTAGGAAGATGGCAGTGAACAGAGGGAGAAAGTTTCAGGAAGAAGTAGGGTGAGATGACTCAACGTGAGGAAGTAGAGTCAGACACACACAGACTCTCTCTTTCCAACACTTTGGCCTTGAAAGGATGACAAGAGAAGCAGCTTTGATGGAAGCAGAATCAAAACCTCAGCTTTCTTTGGTTCCCTGTAAGACGGAGAGTTAAAACAAGTTTACGAACAGGAGGCTACGGCCCTGAACTGCAGTCCCGGTATTCATGTCGTGAAGCATCCACCAGCCAACGTGGCCAAGACCTCCAACCCATCTAGCAGCGCACACAAAATAGCTCGAAATCTCTCAGGATGACTCTGTAACGTGAGTTCTATGATTTTACAGGCAAGGAAGCCAAGACACAGAGAGGTTAAATAATTTGTCCATTCAGTGTCATTCAGCTCTTAAATTCCAGAGTCATGTTTCCCCTCAGGCAATCTGCCTTCAGAATGTGTGCTCTTAGCAGATGTGCAGTGAGGGAACATAGGGCCCTGAGCTGCCTCATGCTTTCCCAAGTTCTGCTTAGACCAGCCTAGGCTTACTTCCCCTGGTTTTCTCTCCCGAAGGCAGCCACATCAAAGTAGTGTGCCAGGGGCAGTGACTGAGGGGAAATAATGGAGGGAGGCCATTTGTTGGTGTTGCAGAGTTTGTATCTTTCTAGCAGTTGTGAAAATTATCATAAGCATCATCAGAGGAGAGGTATAGATATATACTACAAGACCTAAGTTTGAGAACTGGCTCCACCTTCTAGTATTTTATAATATGCATCGCATGTTACTCAACCTGTGAAGGTACCAATTCTCTATCTGTAACACGAGATGATAAAAATCATAAAATTTTTAAAAATAATAGCAATTATCCTACATCCTTTAGAGTATTGTAAGGAGCAGGTGAAACATTGTGTGTTGAAAGCACATGCATATGTGAACTATTTCATTATTATTATTATAAATTATTATTATTATCAGTCTTTCAAACTATCTGAGAAATTGCTCATTCTGTCTACTCCCCCACTTCCACTTCCCAAGGTATTAAGAACTAATAAGACATTGGATTTTGAGAAAGTCTTTCTAAATCCAAATAATTTCCATGTGTACAATTTGCTCCAAATGCAAAATTTCCTCATACAGGGAGGCAATATAACACATTTTTAAAATTCTCAGAAACTGAGCTGTGATCAGTTGCCATTAACCAAGATTTGCAGGCAGATTTGAGGTGCCTGGAGCTGCTTGTTGTATCAAATTCCACACCTACCTGTTCATTCTTCTCTTCTTTCTCCACTCAGCAAGTTAATCATATTAATATACTATCTACAATGCAGCATGTCCTCTTTACATCTCACAACCTGTTTTTGTGGATTTCACTTTTATACATCAATATAATCTTTAAGTCACAGAATGGTCTTGCTGCAGACAGAAGAGGAAGTAGCTTTAGCGAAGAAGCCAAGAGAACACACGGATTGGGAGGGAAGATGAGAAAATGCCTGGGAGCAACTAGGTATTCCGAGTGCATTTTCCCAAAGATCTGAAGGCAGGGGTCTCATGTGGCAGACCGTTGGGACCAGGTCTTTAGATGGATTTTTCATCTTTAAACAAGATAGTTTGGTCCATATATAGTAAGCCTAGAATTACATGCAAAGCTGCTATTCTTTATATTTTACCATCTAAATTGTCTTGATTTTTAACTTCACCATATCTAAATACATTCCAAAGATAAAATTAAAACAATTAGGCAGCAGCTGGATGGGGTACATGATGGGTGACAGGTGTGTGGTCAGTAATAGAGACATTTATTATCACAAGTAATCTTCAAGAACATCTGAGACACAATCTCCTTTTACAGATGAGGAACCAGGGGTCTAGTGTTAAATTTCACTTTTTTTTTTTCTTTGAGAAAGGGGTATGCAGTCAGCATGTTTGTCTTCAGAAAAGTGAATATACCAAAACCTGAAATTGCAGAGGTGATGTGTATAATGGTCATTTACACTAAATGACTTCATGAAAAGGGAGGATACTCAGAACCCCTTTCTATCCGTCCCTCTGCACACATTTGATTCACCAGTTTTGCAAAGCAAGGCACTCCAGAAATTCTATTCATCCCCCAACACCACCCTCCCCCACTCCAAAAAATAATCAAATCGTTGCTCATCTCTCTAATTGTTAATCTCTCTAAAACTTTACAAGGTAATTCTTTCAGTTGCCTGTTATGCAAAATCAGCTGAATCCTGACAGAAGAATAGTATTTTTTCTTCTGCGAAATCTCCAGAACAAAACAGTCAAACAGACCCCTCCCTTCTCCCACCCCCTTCTCTACTACCCCACACGGAAAAACCCCCAGCACCACCAGATAGGGCTGATGGAGGCTCTGAATGATACCTGCCATCCCAGCTCCCTCCTCCTGGTTTAGTTTTTGGCAGTGAAAATGCCAGTGAAACAGGAGCCAATACTTGTTTGGTTTATGTTGTTTTTTTGTTTGTTTGTTTAAGCACAAATAACATTTCTTTCGATATCAATATACAGTTTTACAAAAAAAAAAAAATAGAAAAAATACAATAATCTTAGTCACTGTCCAGCAGGAACACATTTCACTGTTTATAGAGTCAGAGATCTTCATAAAAAAATATGTTCTTTTAGGAAATTTCTTGTCTTTCAAACAAATCCTTTAAGAGATGATTTAAATGTGCCAGTGATGAGCACCTACTTTACATCCAGGAACCAAGGACATAGAAGTGAGCTGGAATTCTACACCAAGAATACAATTGTTGATATACAAAAAATGTATAAATTACTTTATCAGATTGCAAAAATACATCAGATTTTATCTATAAATTTCCATTAGGTAATAAATTACTTACTAAAAAAATAAAAATTTTAAAAGCTCAGGTGTGTTTCTCCTGATTCAAGTGTGAAACGCACGACAGTCCTGAGTCTGAGGGCCCCCATCACTCCTGCAGCCACACCACCAAACCCGGAGGAGTGCGTGCTTACTTGGTGTGAGCAGACCGCAGAGTTCCCAATATTTTGTCCCAGTGTGTGAAGTAAGGGGCGAAATTGCAGTTAAACGTAGAGTGATGCAAGTCGTGGTGCGCCACGCCCCCGTACCACCCGAAAGGTACCAGTCTGTGCGTGGACCAGGGAAAGTCATAGCCCGAGTGGTCTTCCACCGACAGCCACATGTTGACCACGTGGAAGACCAGGACGGTGAGCGGGTGGCACTCCAGCAGCGTGACGTTCATCATGTCAAAGAAGCCCAAGGAAAACAGTTCCCAGATGCTCATGTACTGCGTGGCCAGCGCAAACGAGGACGAGTTCTGGTGGTGCATCTTGTGGAACGACCGGTACAGCCAGGGCACCTTGTGGTGCAGCACATGCCACACGAAGAACTCGGTGTCGAAGAGCAGTAGGCAGAACACGACGTGGCACACCAGCTGGAACAGCTCGGGGGCTTCGTGGGGCAGGAAGGTCGGGCAGCGGGACCAGTGCAGCAGCGTCACAGGGAACACGAATATCAGGTGCTGGTAGAGCGTCTGCCCCAGGCAGGGCAACAGTTGCCGCGTGGTCGGCAAGAAGTCGGGGTGGATCTTGTAGCGCCGCAGCGCAGGCACCCAGGGGCACAGGACGTCCAGCACCACAAAGGGCAGGCAGAAGCCCACGTATGTGATGATGGAGAAGATGACCGGGAAGAAGGGCGACTGAATGAGGGCTTCCCAGGTCCTCAGGTGGTCCCAGAGGGGCTGCAGGAACAGCTGGCTCGCACTACAAAGGATGTGTAGCTCGGAGGTGTTGCGGCCGCTCATGGTGAGGCTGTGCCTGGCAGCTAGCTGCTGCAGCTCTGGTCTCACAGCCTTTTCTTAGGACTTGGGCCCCTCCCCGACTGACGTCAGCCGCCTTTTCGCTCCCTTTCCCGGCTGCGCTGAGCTTGCATAAATAAATAACCCCACAGAATGGCTCCTAGATGCTAAAATACATGTCTGCAGTTGCATTTAATCGGCTTTTGTATATGCGATATACTATAGCACTTTGTCACTTTCAATATGCATGAAGAATTATGCTGTTTTTAAAAACTGACATACAATTTACAAACCATACAATGCATACATCTTTAGTGTAGTTTCTACGAGTTTTAACAAGTCATTTAATCTGTCATCACCACCTTCAAACAAGATAGGAAACATTTCCATCACCACCAGAAAGAGCGAGCTCCTTTGCAATCAATGTAGAATTACTTGTCTTTTTTAATGCATATGTATAATTGCGTCTATGTGTTTTCATAAAGACACAAGTATAACTGCATTTTTAAAAACTTTCTAAAGTGACATACCTTCCGTTTTTCTGATCTTACTCTGTCTGCACACTCTGTATCGACCTAACCAGCGCCGAGCGCTTACTAACCTTTCTCAGAGGGAACCACGGAGCCCCCTGGCTGTGCGCGGTGGAGATCAGCGCAGGAAATCAGACCAGACCGAGTGGCGGCACCTGCACTTCCTTCAGTTCTAGTCTCGGGAGAGGATCTCTACCCTCTGGCTCCAGGCAGACTCCAGATCTCACCGCACGCAGACTCTTCCGCAGCAGCCCGCAAATCCGAAACGCCGGGTGTTTCCCCTCCGCTGCGCGTCCAGAACGCGCACATCAGCTACGGAAAGGGGGAGACACCGCGGCAAGAGGGGACCGCGACTATTAGGCTTCGCTTTACAAAAAAAAAGAAAAGAAAAAGAAAAAGAAAGAAAACAAAAAAGAAAGAAAAGTGCTGGGTTTCCATTCAGCGCCTGCCCAGATCTGGCTGAAAAGACGCGGCATCTCACTGTGGGGTGGAAGCAAAGAAATCTGTAAAGCAGCTGCTTAGTTCTTCGAGGGAATGTTCGGATGTTCCTGAAGCCTCGCGGAGCTGTTGTTTGAGCAGATAATGTCGCGCCTACCTTGCCCTTCCCTGGGCTGGCTTCGCGGCACCAACTTGCTCCTGGTCCTTGCAGCCTATCCCCTCAAACCATCCCAGGTGTAGATCGGGACTGCGAGGTCGACCCCGTCCCTGCCTGCGTCTCTGCCATCAAACCCGGGTTGACTGGCCCAGGGACTGAACGTGAGGAGGTTGGTACTAGGAGAGCTCTGAGGAGATCCCAAGACCAGCAATAATCAAACAAACCAAAATAAACAACCCCCGCGTTTGACCTGCGTCGCTGACGTGCAACACAGGACAGAAGTTTCAGACAAAAACTTTGAAGCCAGAGACCACTCCTTATCCTAGCTTTAAGGCCTTCTGTGTGTATAAGGTTGGAGCCTCGTGCTTCACTCCTCCAAGCTTTGCATTTTCATATCCACTCTTACTCCAGGGAAATAATAATAGTAGTTATCAAACGAGTCTATTTTGAGCATTAAATAGGAAAATAATAATATTAATGATAAGGCTACCATGTAATGCCTGCGAGGCGTTAGCCGAATGTTTTACCTGAAACAATTTCACCCAATCCTTAGAAGAACTGTGTTCCCCAGCTGCCAAGAAGTAGGTGTTATTATTATCGCTGTGGTCTTACAGAAGTAAGAGCATAGTGCCTAGCACACAGTAAATGTACAAAAGAAGACATATTATTTTAAATTTACACTCCACATTTTACCTAAAGAATAGTTGAGGAAGTTTGTAATTAAAATCAAATACAATTATGCAAAAAGAGATAAAAGATATGAAGCCATATATCATGAGGAAAGAATAAGTACAACAAAAATATAGACCGATATATGGGGCTAGAAATATAATAATATATAGAATATGTACACATCCTAATACATATGTATAAAGGCCAATTCATACTATATAATAATACATTAATATATAACATAAAATATATATGGGATATATAGGGTGTTATATACTTACATACATACACACGCATACACACATACATAAACACACAAACCTATAACAGAACAGTTCATAATTCAGAACTTCTCAACTGGTGTGTGTCCCTGAGCTGCCACGGATGTAATATGGATATTCCTTGGATGCCCATTCTCTGGAGCTGCAAGCCTTTGGTCCTACCAAAACCTTTTTAAAAAGAAAAAAAGAAAAGCTTAGTGTGCCACAAGATTTTGATGTTCTGCTTGTGTCTCAATGAGATAAAGTTTCAGAAATACTTTGAGCTTCTTGATAGCCAATGCAAAAAAAGAAAGAAGGTAGATTTTCTGTCTTGGTTATCTAGACGGTAAGCAGAGACAGGTGCAATGCAGGCCTTTGGCCTCACTGCTGGTGAGTTTCTTCCAGTTAGACAACCTGTCTTTTCTAGGCTCCTATTTAATCTTCCCCTCTTCCAGTGCTCTTTCCATTTCACGTTTAGTGCAACCCAGGAACTTTTTTCTTCCCCATTCCTGACAGACATTACCCTGCCCTTGAACTTTGTATGGCTCAAGCAGCATCTCAGAGAAAAGAGGAAGGGCTTCTTCTCCATTGCTCTTTCATTTTATGAATTTAAAAAAAAAAAAGATTTATTTGAGAATTATTTATACCACACTATCAAAGGTTTTCACATACCATTTACTAAGCCTTCATTCTTGGGCTCCTCAGTGCTCCAAAGGAAACATCAAAGCTCACTCTCTCAGACTTACAAATGAATTCTGTTCAGAAGTAAAATATCTCTCAGATTTGACCTCAACAGAAATTAATTCAAACTTTAAATTTCCATTCAGCACATGCTGTCCTTTTCTTGTGATTTCAGCTATCATGCTTGGATGCTTTGGGTGCTTTCACAGATCTTTTAAGTGGGTGGCACTGGCAGGTTTGCTCATTTTGGACTTAGCTGTTAGACTGCTGTCAGGACTATGTCTTTCGAGCCACCAGCCCCAATCAACCCATTTTTTTTCTTCTATGGTTCTTCCATCCTCTATTACTAAGCTTGTTAGAGTATTCCACGTAAAGCCCTGTGCGGCAAGACCTGGAAGCCATGGCTTCAGCTTGCCTGGCCCAGGCTCTCGCCTCTTACTCGTAGCCACCAGCTTCTCTGCCTTTCTAACCCATGCAGCCACCCAGGGCAAAAGTTTGTGTTCAATATACAAGTGCAACTATCTCAAGGGAAGTGGTCACTTAAAATCTTATCACTTGTTCACTCCATGTCATGGAAAAGTGGGCACAAGTTGTTGGGTGGCTAAAACCAGCATCAATAAATGGACACAGATATAATTGAACCCTGCGTAGTCTTGACTAAAGTGGTGTCATTTCTGGAATTGGCAAATGTGCACCTTTAAACACTTTTAATTTACACAAAATTTATTTAACGGCTTACTAGATGAATAGGTCATTTTAGGGCACAGCGTTTATCTTTTAAAAATTTCCCCCCGCAGTGCCAAGCATTGTACCTGGCATGTAATGAGTGTTCGAGAGATGTTTGTGGGCTCAGTGTACCTTTTATAAGATATTGGCTCTAAATAGAGGCTTAAAAAAATCGAATCTTTTTCTTTTTTTAAGCACTGGTTATGTAGTTTAGGTCTACTTATCCACTAGGATGGTTTTCAAAAAAGGGAGCATTTACTGATTTCTGATGGTGTTAGGACTTTGGCCACACTATTTCGTGTGCTTCTCCAGTTGATTTTGACTTCTTGTGTATCATTTTTATCTTGGCATGGTCTTTCTGACAAGGAAGGAGGACAAGAATACTTTCTTCTCTAGCCATCCCAGAGATTAGATCAATCTCTCGAGAGTAAAAAACCTAGTGTGTGCATGTTTAACACAATCTCAAAGTTATTTGGTTTCTACTCACCAAAAGACTTTGAATACTGCCCCTCCCCTTAAAAAAAAAAAAAAAAGAGAACATTTAGCTGGCAGAGCCCTTTACCTATGACATAATCTCTTTTTCTGTGTGACCTTTATGACTGTTTCTTTCCAATATTAGGTAAGACTGTCTTAGCATCTACCTAAATGAAATGATCATTACTGGAAATGATCATGTAACATCTTACAACTGTAACAGGTAATAGTCACAGAGAGTGAAGTAACCTCAAAGATCAAACTCTAATCTCTCATTGTAAAGATGAAGACTCAGCCTCAGAAAAGTCAAGACTAGTTAGGGTTAAATAGCAAAGCCAAACTGAGAGCAGAACCTGGTCAGTGTCAGTTTCAAAGTAGAGAATGTCAGTTTCCTTCTCTAAAGCAGGAGTTTGGTGTTGTGATGGGGCATTGAAGTTGCATTTGTGGGACAGTTTACGAAAGACTCAGCATAATCATCCATGCCAAAACAGGGGATGCTGATGAAGAGTATGGGGGATATTAGATTCCCTAAGAGACTCCTTTTTGATACAGATGCTGATGCATATTTGGTTTTAAACACTTTTTATTTTACATTTTTGATCCATCTGGGTCACATGTGAGTGCTTCTGCTGATATTTTTTGTAACTCTCATCAAACTCTTTATATCCAAAGCATATAAAATCATCTCCATTAAAAGGCATAGCATTGCCTTAAGGCAGAGAAGATACTTGCCTCACCTGTCAAAGGGGTTGTTGCAAAGATCAAAGGCTTTAGAAACCCAGAAGGCACAATGTAAAATGCAAAGTATTTGTGTTAGTACTACTAGTGTGGGCAGAGAAAGAGTTTTCTGCTTAGTTTGGAAGTGAACTTGAAATCTGCACCTAGTACAATACAATAAATACTCAATACATACTCTTGAATGAATCCCTGACAAAGTTTTTAAAATCAGAATTTTTACAACCTGATGTTGCCTTTCAGGGGTCACATTTTGAAAATCTCTCCATTTTGAAAATCTCTTATTAAAAAATAAATGACAATAGTTAAAATTACAGTGTATTTTAAATGTTTACATTTAACAAATTAAGACCTTTATTACCCACAAAAACAGAATGATCATCATTATTTAGAGATAATATCAGTAGTCTAAATGTTGGTCCTTAGTAAGTGCGAGGCCTGCCTGGGATAAAGACATCTCCACTCTCTCCCCCATGTCTGAGGTTCTGGCCACTCTATTAGATAAATGTTTATTTTCATGTCACACTTGGAGAATGGCTATTCTTTGAGAATTTTTCAGATGTTGTGCAGTAGACAGAAGTAGTCAGAATCCTAGAAATGAGCACAGACACTTGATCTTACCAGTTCTCAAATTACAAACTGGCTCTTAAATCAACAAAGTTCTCTGCCCGTCCCGGAGGTACTAGAAAGTTTCCTCATGAAGATTTGGAAGCAAAGCCAAGAGTGCCCTCTTATGGCAAATGAAAAAAATAACTTCGTCCTCAGTTACTTCATTTGGTGTCTTTGCCCACATCATATAAACACAGTATCTTAGACTTCTAAATTGGCAGAATATTAACTAGCCTACTCCTTGCCCTAGAGATCTGTGGAAATCCTTGCAATCTGCTCAGTAGAACATATATCAAACCCAGTTGAAAAGAACAGAGTGAAAACTCCTACAAACTTGTTACAGGACTCCTTGAGGCACAAGCCCTGACCGGTTCTACACTCTCAGCCAACAGTGAAACAAAACTACATTACAGCAGCTTAAGTTATAAATATATTTAAAAAATAATAATGTAAAGAGCCTACACAGCTGTGTCGGGATCAAGAGGCCACCAACAAAGGCAAGTGTACAATGTAACCCAACTTCAGCAAGAGCAGCAGTGCGACATCTCCACCTCTAGATTGGCCCATGTACTGAAGTGATGTCCCCATAGAAAAGTTTGGAAAGGAGGTGAAAGAAACACACTCTGATAAAAGGTGGGCTCTATAGAATGAAACCCCTGATCATTCCTACAGTCTGGTGTGTGAGACCTTTAACGACAAGTTCTCTTGAGCATCTATGGGAGCTTCCATGGCAGCAACCAAAGCAAGAGAAACCAAGTCACCTATGGCACTGAAGCCATTCTCCAGTGAGCATTCTCTCACTTCTGGTAGAAAACAACAAAACCACCACTTGCTGACCCTTTTCCCCATTGGCCAAAGGAAAAAGAAGTGTTCTTTTGGCGGGGGGTACATAAAGCCAGCAAGGAAAGTGGCAGCCTCCTCGGGATGTATATCCTTTGCACCCAGTACAATTTTACTCATTTCTGTGGTTGCAGTGAAAAAAATAAACAAACAAAAAACAGATTTTACCTGTGCATCTAATTTCATTTAAATGACAAAAGTCTTATCATTTTTCACACATTTTGTCAGTCCATGTATATTTGCTGACCATATTCTAAGTTTTTGTGTTAGATGCTCAGTATACAAAAATGAGTAAGATATATCTTCTGCCCTCAGGCTCAGAGAACGGTGGGAGAGATCACATGAGAGCCCCAAACCTAGATTTGGGGATCCTATGGTGTGACTTGACTCTGCCAGCTTTCGCTGCTCTGTTTGTTCAAGGAGGGAGTTGGATGGACAGTTCTTGAATTCATGGTCCTGCCTACAAACGGCCACTACATGCAGATGGGGTTAGTCACTGCTTAGTCACCACTCAGTGAACCCTGCAGGATAAGGCTGAAGGCCAGTGTTTCCAAAACATCCCCCAGCCTTCCTTTAGATTGAAACCATTCTCTGCTCCCCTTAGGAGAAGATCAAAAGTTCAAGGGCAGTAGCTATAGGGTTTACAAGGAATAAAGAAAGAAAAGCTGAAAGAGAAAGGAAGTAGAGAATGGCTGTTAAATAAGGGAGAACACACACATACACACAATCCTTCAAGCCTATGAGGCTCACTGAGTTTTATTGAAAAGTTGAAATGAAACTTTTTAAAAGTTACAAAGAAGTATTATGCTGTCGTTGAGTATTAGCCAAGACAAAATATTGTTTGTTATTGCAGCTAAAGTAACTATATCAGAAAAACATAGCAACTGTCATTCTGTCCATCTGACAGTATTATAAGGAAACAATGCCGTGAGAAAAGCAAGTGAATATGGGCTTCCTTACACAAGGATGCAAATCGAGAGTATTAGAAACATGGACACATACAAAAAAAAAAACCAAAGTGATTTCCTGAGCTTTAATTTTAAAATATTCACATTCACATTTCTTTTGTGTGAAAATGAATTAGGACACTCCTCACCTGAGCTGCAGCAGCTGATTAAGAGAGCACATTAATTTCAGGAAAAATAGTGGTATCATCTCTCCACAGGACTTTTCTTCTCAAACAAGTAGATTTATGGCTTGCCACAGAGTTCATGAATAGAGATGGCTGGATATATTAGTCTTCAAGCCATTTAAAATACAGTCGTTGTTTTTCAGTGAGTGGAATTTGGTTTTAAAGACTCCAGCAAATCATTTGGCTTCATCTGAGCGATTTAAAACATTTGCTAAATAACAGCTATCACAGACAGATTTGATCAAATTCATTATAGAATCTTCATAAGTGACACAGCTGGGATGTTGCTGACTTTGACTCTGCACCTACTACATGAGAACTTGACCCCTAAATACATGGCCATTCCACTGGAGAGCCTTTTAAGGCAATGAGATGAGAACTGGATACTTTTACACTGAGCATTTCTCCAGTCAGTGTCAAATTATAAACTAATGAACGACAAGGATTAAAAATTCCAACACATATGTCAGTGTGTCCTGTGTGGGGGTAAAAAAGCAATATAGTATATTTTAAAATTGTATGGTTAAACAGAATGGTTAATGACCTTCCACAGTCAGTGATATTTTTAAAAGACTTAAAGAAACTGCACTATGACTGAGACACTAGCTCCATATCTGGCCATGATTAAACAAAGAAAAAAAAGCGAGTACATTTCTAATCCTAACTGGAGAGATTCGGTCATCTTCAATGCCATAATTTTTTTGGATATAAAAATACAGAAGGCCTGGGAAAGAAAAACAAGCATTTTAGAGAAATTAAGCCAACAAATTTTAACATGATTTGATCCCCGACTTGATGGCAAATTTCTCCAGTCTGGTTTTCACTGATATTTCTTCATGAGATTCACCATTTCATCATAGAGCCGCCAAGGGGCATCCAAGCCCCAGATAAAGTCTAGATGCTCCCATTCTGGAAAATACTTGTGGTACACCAAGTTGGTAATCTGGGTCAGTAAGATACTGATGTCCTTGACATCAGCAAGCCAGTCATGACCCCCATTCCAGATGGTAGTTGGCACAAGCATGTCTTTCACATTGTAAGTGGGAGGGTGAGTCTAGAATAAAAATCCACAGAAAGCTTTGTTGTGGTTATTTTCATTTACAAAAACACAATCGACAATTAAACACAGTAGTTAATCTGATCTGAGAATAAAGACTAAATTTTGAAAATCACTCTTCAAATTATCATTATTGGAACAAAAAGAAACCAAACCCGCAAAGAAAGAATACTAACTGTATATAGTAACACTCTAGGTACTGTGACAAGCCCATAATTCCCTGAGAGGACAGTGTTCTCCCAGGTAGTCAGTGCAAAGCAGCAGAGTCAAGTGGTTGGGCAGGGGCTTTGGGGTCCCTACCCTCCTACTTTCCTTCCCTGAGGGGAGTAACACAAGTCACAGAAGCTCTCTAAGCCTCGGTTTTTCCTCATCTTTAATAAGAAAAATAATCACAATTACGTCACAGGGATGTTGTGGAAGTAAGAAAAACATGAGCAAAGTACTTTATACTTAAGAGCACTCAGCACTCAAAAAATGGTAAATTTATTGGTATGTGGGAGAAAAGACTTAGGCAATGCGATTTGGTCAAGGATCTCCAGCTACCAGATCACAGACCTAGGTAAGTTTGTCTGACTCTAAAGTCTGTGTTCCCCATCACTATGAATGGCGGATGACAGTGACAGCTGTTGCACAGAGCCTGGGAAAGGACAAAGAGGGGAGGCCCAGTCCACAACACTAACCGCAAAGCTTAGGTTGTTCTGGAACTGAGACACTATCTAGTTAACTCTCTCAAACATTTCCACGGCATCTGATCCCTGCCCGGATCCCGGGACCATGTTCTAAGTTTGGCTGGCTTCCTTGATGAGTTAGTTTTTGGGGCCCATTTTAATTGTAAAGACTTTGAGGACTTTACCTGGTTGTAATGAAAATAATTCTTGGCACTGCTTCCCCAGTCAAAGGCTTGAAACTTTCCCAATTGAGAATTCTAAAAAGAAAATAATTAGGATAAAATTATCTGACACAGATGTTTGAGATAACATCACAGATTGCTAGAGTGAGCCACTCTTCAGATATCCATTTTATACCAATACCCAGTGTAATTTATAATAAATGGCATTATTTTGTTCTTCTTTACTAAATGACTCAGTTTCTCATTGTACGATTGGAAAGTAGCTTCTGCATGACACAATAAAGCAGCTACACACACATGCTGCAAATTATACTAGATCAATGGTTACACCTACTGGATAAACTTTATGCTGACATTTTTTTTACTGAAATTTAAATCTTAGGCTTTTTCAAAGAGTTAACTCTCTTATCTGGGAAAGAAATATATATATTATATATACTATTGGTTAATATATATTTATATGGATTAATAGGTTTGTATTATGATAATAAACATTATATATTCATATATTTATTAATGTAAACATTATATATTTATATTGGGATTAACATTTATATATGCTTAAATATAATCTCCATATTTTCTATATATCCACTCTATTTGACTAGTTATATTATTTAATATTTTAATGATTTTATCGATTTAATGCTTTTTCCTCAGTACCAGCATCAACATAATCACCACATTGTAGTGCACACCAGCACAATTCTAACTAGAACCATGAAATAACATTGTATATGAAATTTAAATTGATGCATATTTAGAAAGTAAGGTATCAAAGTATGCACAAAAAGTCACTTATTTTTAAAATTTGAAATCATGTAAATTTATACCTCCTACGTTCCTAAATTAAAAATATGTCAAGAATGAACTCCAAAATTGGCAAGCTAAAAATGAATTGGAAACTGTTTAAGCTTTGGCTAGAGGGTGGCGTCTGGTAGAGAGGGAAAACCTAGACATTCTTTATGAGAACTGGTTATCTGTGAGGTTTCATTTCTTGTCAATTGCATAAAATTCTACTGTTTAATGTAATAAAAGACAGTGTGAGGTTATAAACTACAGGAGATTGCTACAAGAGAAATATTTAGCGTCTGCTTTTGCCATTGCAAAGAACAGATATTAAATATCTGAAGCATATTTAACAAGCAGAACAAAATATGGATTTACAGCACCTGTTAGTGCATCTGTGCTCGTACTCTAGCTGTCAGTGAAAATATATCAATGCAAGCTGTTCTGCCACTGTAGACAGACAGTTTATCACTTTCTCACATATGCCTTTCAGCATTTATATAAAACACCCAGAGTGAGTATGGAATATAAAGGAGAAACTTGCTTAGAGCCCATACTGAACTTTTAAATCTGACTTTTGTGCTCAGAGTCAGAGGATTTCAAACTACCTATTTGAAAGGGAATCTCAGAAGTAGGGAAATGTGAAGATGATTATTTATAGTAACAAAAACATGGAAATAAGCTAAAGTCCAATAATAGATATTTGTTTAAATACATTATGTTAGATCAGTGTACACAACAATATGCCACTTTCATAAATTATAAACATAATAAAAGAAAGAAAGAAAAAAACTGTTTATGAATAATGTTTGTAAATAACATTAAGTGGAAAAAAGTCAGGAAATTAAAGTGAGTTAGCTTTATGGTTACACTTAGGTGAATAATCATATGTGGATAAAGACAGGAAGAAATGCTTATAATATTATGATACTAAAATAGATGGTTTTTAAAGTGACATTTTAAAAATTATTTTTAGGTACTGAATGGTAATAAAAATGTAAAGTTTCAACCTTTCTACACCATAATAGGTATCAAAAGTCTTACAGATATGCCTACCCCTGACCACTAAGTCTACCTCTACACTGCACCCTAAGAAAATAATTTGTCTAAAAGGACAGATGTCTAATTTAAGAATATCTGTCCCACAATGTTTTACTATTGCATAGGAAGGAAGGAAGGGAGGGAGGGAGGAAGGAAGGAAGGAAGGAAGGAAGGAAGAAAAGAGAAAGAAAAGAAAAAGAAAGTGCTATCACAGTAAAAAATAAAGTAAGTAATAATAATTCAAGGAAAGAAAAACTATCCTTGGTTATAAATGTTTTAAAATTTAGTTATTGATCTGGAAAGGTGTTTTTGATTGTGGCAGAGACTGCTAATTGCTCCTCGGTGCTCATTCTTGCCTTCTTCCTTTCAGTAGTAGAATCTCTCAAACTTTCACTAAGCACATAGCTGCCAGGTGTGCTTCCTTCCTATTAGCTGGAACTCAAACAGAGGCAACCCAGCTTCAACCAAGCAGAAGAGGACAGCAAGTCAGAGACAGCAGAGCTACAGTGTAGTGTGGAGGGAATTGTGACCCTGAGTGACTTCCAGGAGCAACCGTCATACCCGCTCCACTACAATCCTGTGCCACTGATGTCTGGACTGTATTTGTTATGAGAAAAACAAACTATTTATTTAGAGCCTGTGTTTTGGCCTCTAATTATATCTCTGATACAGCAACTTAGCTTATATCTAACAAACCTGCTGTTTAATTAAATAAAAAAGAAAGTTACCAAAACATGCATGCAGTTTGATCCTACTTTGGTAATGGAAACAATTATGCAAAAAAATTTATAAGATTACATCAGGAGAGTTTAGAACATGCCACCACAAAATATGCAGCTTTGGCCATATTGATTATTTTGAGTCAGAGACACCTGAAAAACAGCAGACACAAGGAAGGCACTCTGACCTTCCTTTTTCTTTGTAAAAGCAGATAAAATTCCCATGTGAAAGAAGCCATTCCTATACCAGGAGGAAGAAACATTCTTGTTACTAGAAACGGGAGGCCAAGAGAAATCTGCACAAAAAGACCTCATTAAAAAAATAGTATATCCTCATTTACTTTAGTTGCTCAGATTTATTTTAATTGCTTTTCCAAAATTGTTATTCTTTGTTCACCCTAGTATATAAGCACTTAGTCCTAGTCACTTCTTTGGGTCTCCATTTTTCTTGTGACGGCCACCATGTACATGTAACTAAAATTCATATGCTTTTTTCCTACTAATCTGTCATATGTCAGTCCCAATAAGAAACCCGAAGAGGGTAAAGGAAAATTTTAAACTCCCCTACAATATCAAAATACTAATAGTCGTTATCCCTGGTGGTGGACATATGAGTGCTTTATTTTCTTCTTTGTACTCGCATATTTTTTTAAATTTCATAATGAATGTTATAGGTATAATAAAATTATATTAAATGTCTTTTTACAATGTTTTAAAGAGCCTACCTAATGTACATTTTTTTTTAAGCAGTAAGTTTCAAACAATAAAGAACATCAGAATCAAATGAGGAACTTATTAAAATGCAGACTCCAAGGACATACCTCCAGGAATTTGAATAGGTCATGGGTAGCCCCAAGAACTTGCAGTTTTTATAGCACCCTATAGTATTTCTGAACAACACTGTAACAATATATTAGAACCAGCCTTCTTCAAATAGGAGTAAGTACCTGGGCTCTGGGCAGGGCCAGTAAGGGTGCTAGAGATAGTATTAAGAGTCCTGGGGGACGTGGGAACGTTGGGACGTTGGGGGCGGGGGAGAGGGCTGTCTCTGAAACTTGTCAGGTTTATAAGGAGAATAGGATTCGTAAACTAAATTTAAAAGCCCAGACTAGGTTTTAGAACTGATAAAAAAAATAAAAAAATAAAAATAAAAAAATCCTGCTAGTTAAACATAGTAAAAATCTGAATGTACTATGAATAAAATGGCCTTGAAGGGTACCCCCAAACCTCTACCACGGGAACCCCTAAACTTCACACCTGAATGGCAGCCCTCAACCTACCATTGCCCAGGCCCTGAACACCTTTAGCAGAAGCCTCCCCCAGCAGGCACCACGGCAGCCTACACCAGCATGTCCCTGACAGGCAGAGAGTGGCAGCCCCTGGCCAACAGACCAGAAGAGGGAGAATCAAGAAGATCCTATGAAATAGCTTGACAAGGGGGTGACACGGTGAGAGGAAAAGTACAGAACGCCTTCTGCAGTGAGTCTGGACTTCAGAAATGTGCATGAGGCACATTCCAATATGATTAGAACCTAAAACCACAACAGTGTCCGAGAGCAGTACTCTGAACCTCAGCCTGCGGCCTTTGACCCCGGCCAGCTGCTGGCTAAAAGGAGCTGGAACAAGAGCAGAAGCCCGGATGGCAGTGATCCAAGAGCTCTACTGCAGACCCCACGCCCAGTGCAGGCCTGCCATACCGGGGCGTCAGCTAACACCGTCCTGTAACACACAACGGAGAAGTGTGACAGCCTCGGCTTCCGCACTCCCAAAGGCCTCTGAAAGGTGAGGTCCGGTGGTCATTTGCACTTTGCTGAGGCGTGTAGCATATGACACGTGGGCTGCTATGGGCGCTAAGCTGGTGGTAGCTCAGCATCTGCCTTCAACTGAGCTCTGCCATCTTCCACGCAAAAGTGTGGTGACAGAAACTGGGCCTTTTTGAAAAATATCCATTAGGTAAGGGTAAAAAAATGCTCAAAAGGGTAGGGGTATTTTGGTGACAGGGTATACAAAGAAAACAAGTGACCATAAACAGAAATGTGGCTAAGGAGAAAAGCAGGGGCCTGAATTAACATTTGAGAATTTGAGGACTGTTGAAGGTTTCAGGACACTCCTTCAGAGTAAGGGCGTGCTCTTCAGTGTGTCCTGAACTACCTGTATCCCCTCGCCTAAGCCACAGGAAACTCTCGCAATGACTTGCTGACACTTAACACTGGGCCTTATATAGCCACTACAAAGGGCTAAAAGCCTCAGGCCCCATTCTGTCTGGTTCCCTAGGGATGAGCCCATGGAGAGGCGAACCCCAGCCCTCCCAACAGACAAGGTTCCTGGGACAGCTGAGGAAGGGTACTAAAGCGCCAGTGATGTCCTGGATCAGTGGTTCCCAAAACCAGTTGGGCAGAAGAAGCTACTGGGCAGAATTTTTTAAAAATACAAATCCTAACCACTCAGCAACAAAAAGGAATAAACTACTAATGCACATGACAACATGGATGAATCTCAAAATAATTACACTGAATGAGAGAAGCCACGCAAAAGCAATATATACTATACACTTATATAAAACTCTAAAAAATGCGAACTAACCTATAGTGACAGGAAGCAGATCAGTGGTTGCTTGGGATGGAGGGGGAGGGGGTGAAGAGGGTGTTAAAAGAGGGTATGAGAAAACTTTGGGGGATGATACGTTCACTGTCTTGATTGTGGTGACCATTGTGCAGGCATATACCTATGTCCAAACATACTAAATTATACACTTTGAATACCATATGTCACTTATACCTTGACAAAGTTGTTTTTGAAAAAATGAAAGTAGAGATTCTCCAGTACAAATGAATTAGAATCTCTAGGGATGAGACACAGGAGTCTTTGCTTTTAAAAGCCCGAATTATAGCCAATCCAGCAGCTCTGCCACAAACCCAACTCTCCTCACTTTTCTTAAACAATATTTTATTAAAAGGTGTACTTTTAAAGGCAACTCATGTGATTCTAATACAGGCAGTGACTGCTCAATGTTTGGAAATTGCTATCCAAGACACCCTTAACATCTTGGTTTGGAGCTTAAATGGTAAGTTATTTCACCTTTAAAAAGAAGGGAGGGGGGAAATTGTACAAAAATAGGTCCTGAGGTGGAAATAAGTCCCTGCCATATCGTTAGGTTTTTTAAAAAGCAAGTTATAAAAGACTAAGTAAAAGAAAACAAATTAATCTGTTTCTACGACTATTATTTCTCTCTCTACCTTTAATGACTTCTTTCTGAAATGACATGCCGCAAGAGGTAGAGAGCAGAACGCAGAGACATTTCAATCCCTGGGGACACAGTTTCTAAGTCTGTGTAGGATTACAGAATAATTTTATTTTTTAATCTTAAGAGAACTGTAATTATTTTTTTGCCTATGTGTAATTTCTAAATTTTCTAGAATGAATGAACACGCATTACTTTTGTGATATGTGATAAAACAACCAAACCCTATTTTAAAAGTTCGTGGCTCCCATTTAAATCCATGATTGGTTGAGTTCTGGTTTATCCACTGATGTCTCAGGCGTATTATTCTCATGCGTTAATGTTGAA
Source organism: Pteropus vampyrus (assembly GCF_000151845.1). Taxonomy (NCBI): domain Eukaryota; kingdom Metazoa; phylum Chordata; class Mammalia; order Chiroptera; family Pteropodidae; genus Pteropus; species Pteropus vampyrus. Next base: position 3,997,243 of record NW_011888849.1, on the reverse strand, counting down.
AGAGCACCTTCTCCAAAGCTACTCTAGAACCTTGTTTTATGAAGCAACACAGAAATAAAATAAATCTAGGACTCAATGAAAAACTGACAGAAGGCTGAGATGAGGAAAGAAAGGAAAGTCAACCGCCAGTAGCTGTTTGGTAAACTTACACACAGTACAATTTGTCCCAGGGGGGATAACAAAAGCAACACACACACAATGGCAGGAATCCAGGACTCTGGCAAAGGACACCAGTTCAAATTTTCACTCTCTGTTTGGGAAGAACTCACAGAGAGGTGCTTCACGAGATGCGCAGCTCTTTCTAATGCTGATTTGACACATGCCCCAGCCGCACTTCTGGAATGCCTACCTGCTTCCAGTGTATCATGTTTTGCACAGAAGTTCCTGCAGGACAGTGTGTTATATACACAGATATTCTAGACTGCAAATACATTGAAATAAAGAATAAGAAAAGCATTAAAAAGGCATTGATAATAAACAAATTTTGCACTTCAAAGCATTAAAAACTACAGAGCCACATTTCAAACATATGAGATCGAGAGCAGGCAAAACATTCTTTGACTACAAATATGTCCTATAAAAATATGTACAACTACACACACAGAGAGAACATATGAAGTAAATAGAGCAACACAGTAACTGTGGGATTGTCTGGGTTAAGATTACAGCTCATTTTTATTTTTTTCTTTATACTTTTCTAAATTTCCAAAATTTTATATAACAATCATAACTTACTTTTATCATCAGGAACAAGAAAAATTAATATCACTTTTTAAAAATTCCCTAGAGCATCCATTCCAGAATTTTAAAACTTGTTCTCAAAACGCAACATTACAACTATAAATATATTTAGAAACACCAGCATATTGCTGGCGAAGGGTTTACATTTTACTAAATAAATAAATGTGTGCATGTGTGCGTGTGCGTGTGCGTGTTTGTAAATGGCCATTTCAAGTTTAAACATACTTCATAATTTTTTAAAGAAATAAATCACTAGAACAAATATAAATATTGAGACTCAAGTTATGACACATCTCCTCATTCAATAGTTTCCACAGAGGTACAAGGTAGCAAGCTGACAATGCCTCTCCCAAGGATAGCACATTAGGTATTCCAGGCACCTCTTAAATGACAGCTCTGATGATGTCCTTCCTACTTCTCCCACATCCTCCAACACAAATAAGCACATTTACAGATAAAATGAAATCACGGGAAGTTTAAAGCAAGTCTTATTAAAAACATACATACCATATTTAAATTTCTCTCATTAAATCCACACAGAAGAAAAAAGATATTTTCACAAAGCTCCTTCAGGAGGACGTGATCGCAAACATTCATAGCCAGCCACTTTAAAACTGCATTCTGGGGAAGAAATTCTTTTTTCCCAAATATGTCCTACAAATAGAAAGAAACCCAAGAATATCTCAGTATTTCATTCTGGTACACAAGCCTCCATGACCCACCTTAGAAGCAGAGACATGTGCCAAGCGTCTCCACAGATGGCCTCAGGAAAGAAATGGCGACCAGTGGGTGCTCTCACTAGGGTACTTACGCAATATGTTTGCTAAGGCAGAAGCAAATGTTACAGATGTATAAAGCCTCAAATGAAAAAAAGGAGGCAGAAAATCAAATAAATTGACAGCAGACTTTTACAGTGGGAAATGGCTTTCATGATCACTCAGCTCAGGGCCATCCCCAAAGAGTTTCATCTGACTTGGATGGATGGGTAGTGACTTCTGAGAAAGATTTGAAACTAGTTGGTCTGCAATGTGCCTACCTAGGACATATACATCTAATGCGATCCTATTGGCCAGTGGGCCAAATCCTGCCCAATGTCTACTGTTTTTTTAATATTTTTTAAAATTGTGGTAGAACACACATAACACTGCTGAAATGTGTATTGAAATTTACTGCTGTCACCATTTTTAAGCGTTCAGTTCAGTGGCATTAAGTACATTCACCCTGTTGTGCAACCATCGCCACCATCCATCTCCAGAACTCTCTTAACATCTCGAACTGAAACTCTGTCCCCTTAAACAATAACTCTGTTCCTCCTCTGCCACCGCTGCCTATTTTTACAAATAAAGTATATTAAAACACAGTCACACTCATTTCTTTACACATTGTATACTATATCCTCAAGGCAGATCTTCACATACTGGTGAAACAGGAAAGAGGAAAAAGATCTTCCTTATTTTGAATCTAAATTTGCCCCCTTATAATCGACACTTCTGCTGATATCTACCCTCTAAAAGGACAAGCAGGAATGAAAAATTCGAACACCTACAAAGGCAGTTTTATGGGTTGAACTGTGTCTACCCACCTACCCCACCCCACCCCCCAAAAAAGATACATTAAAGTCCTAATCACCAGTATCTCAGCTGTGACCTTATTTAGAGATAGGGTCTCTACAGAGGTAATCAAGTTAACATGAGGTTATTAGGGTGGGCCCTAACACAATATGACTGGCTGTCTTATAGAAAGGGGAAATTTGAACACAGAGACAGATACACAGGGAGAACGCCATGTGAAGATGAAGGCAGAAATTGAGGTGATGCTTCTACAAGTCAAGGAATTCCAAGCAAACCACCAGAAGCTTATGGAGAGGCATGCAACAGATTCTTCTTCACAGCTCTAACAAACTAATACAGACAGGCATGTAAATGTAAATGACTAAAACAGGAAATAGAGAATAGCTCCCTGTCCAAACCAAAGTGATGATTAAGGAATGGTGAGAACTGGAGCACTGGAAAGCTTATGCTCAGCCTAATGCGTGCAACTGCTCAGTGGTTCACAGCTTCCTTTTTCCCCCAAAAAATAATCAGTTATCAAGATTTCAATGTTAAATACCCTGCTTTTTAAAAGATGCAACTAATTTAACTTTAAAATGTTGCATGGACCATATTCAACACTTCTTTGGGCAAATTTGGTCCACTTACATATAGCCTGTTATTTGTCTTCTGAAGACAATCAATATCGAAAAACAGATACCAAGTCTCCTTGAATGTTGCTTTTCTACAGACTACTTGCACTAAGATTAGCTGGGGAGAAAATACACCGAGAAGATCACATGACATGAGAAGGCAACGGTTTCTAAAATTCTGGGCTTTGAATCTGCATTATGGTTACATGTAATAAATGTACATATTTTTTAAGTTCTTTACTAAAAACAATTTAAGAGGATGATGCCTCACTGACTTAAATCATAATAAGTCTGACAAAGGATGTGGGTACTTCAGAACTGTTACCCAAACACTATAGCGGCAAACTCCACGGAAAATTATGTCAAAACAGAACAGTATAACAGAAATAGAAAAATTCACCTTTCACACTTACAGGTCTGCTTGTGTCAACTTTGATGTTTTATAGTGTATACCTTTGCATTCTGAGAAAGAAGATACTCAGCTTTCATGGAAGCAACATATACTTTCTGGAGCCGCTAATTCAAAGTTTTTATGAATATTTACTCTCACTTTGTCATTCTCCCAGGATATTATAAAACATTTGTCTGGAATAGTGATTCCCAAATACCAATCTGTTTGGCCTGCATTAGAATCATGTAGGGTGTTTAGTAAAATCACAGATCCTGGGCCCCACTCCAGATTTAACAAAATACCATCTCCAAGGTGGGGAGCAGGAGTTTGTAGTTTTACAAAGTTACTAAATCACAATCTCCAAGGATTAAATTAAATTGAAAGCATTCCTATGGCATAGCCATTTCAGTTCTCCATAAAAAGGAGCACAAAGATACAGCAACAGGAAATGAGCAACAACCTGAATGTCTGTCACAGGTGTCTGATTCAAGAAGAAGTTCCTTGTAATGGAAAACTTACTATGCAGCAGTTTAAAAAAATGTGATAGAGTTTTATGAATTAAAATGATAGCTCTCCAAGAGTGAAAAATGCAATCTGCAGAACAACATATATAGCTGGATGCCATCTACATTAAAACAAAACAGTACATTTCTCTCCAGACCTACATATGTAGGTAAATTCACCCACGCGGTCTCTAGGAAAAGACTCCAAACTGAGCACTGTGATTAATTCCGAGGAAGGCACTAAGAGAAGCCCTCGCAGTTAAAGGGTACTTTATTTGTAATCTCTGATTTGTTTATAATGAAATTAGATGCTTCTATTACCCAAGGCATTAAACATTAATTAGGTTTGAGAAGGTCACATCTTATCTGCATGTCTGGCCACGTATGCAGAGAATACTATCTTAGGTGAGTCAGATTCTGAGATCAAAGTACAGTTTATATTTCCTGTGAAAGTCTCTTAAATGACCAGTAGATATGCTATACCTGATTTTAAGTATATATTCCTGTATGGAATTCCCTGTGTAGGTGTGTGTGTGCATAAACATGAAACATGTGTAGTGCATGCATAATGGATCACATGGCCTCAGCTGACTCTCAACTCCTCATAAAAACGGCTTCCTCATTGAACAGAACTTGGGGGTCACATGGCTCTTCGAGGGTCACCTAGTTCTAGGGCTGACCCCAAAGAAGTTACTGGCTTGTGTATTGTAAAATACAGTAACGGTGTCTTTAGATCAGCGTCAGTGTGGTCAGGGTCAAGAATGTGGGAATGGTGTACCGCCTGTCTCCCATCTCCTGCCCGCTCCTACGCTCCAACTCACTAGGCAGAATAAAAGACAACTCCAAGAAGGTTTAAGCTGCCTCTCCCAGACTTCCTCGTGCTCCTTTGTGTGATGGGTGGAGATCTGCACTGATATATTAACCATGAGAACACAGAGCTCAGGTGTAGAATTAATAATACATGTTCCTTGATTCCCCAGGATCTGGAAATAGGGGTGAGGAGGGTAACAAAAACCATAGAGAGAAGAAGAAATTCCACTTTCCACTGATAGCACAGAGGAGGAAAGCACAGGTTCTCTCTCTAATGGCCAATTCTTCAAATCTGAAAAAGAAACGGGAGCCGGGGAGGCAGTTTCAAGTACCTTAAGGAGAAGATCTGGTATTCGTGCCATTTTAAATATAGGGCCAATAGAGAAGTCGATTGAAGCCACAGGAGCCAGGGCAAAAAACATTTTAATCTTTTTGGCCAGCTCCGGGATCCGTGAAAATGCTATAAAACCTGCAGGAACAAAGGAAGGTAACAGGAATTCCATCTTCTGGGACTTTCTCTGAAAAGGCAAAGGCTGTTGTGCATGATGCTCTCTAGTGGCAACCTGAGAAACATGCCAGCAAACACTTGAAATGGGGGTTTCTGAACTATGCACAGAAATGCTGAGTTTGACTAAACTAGTAAATCAAGTATTTGTTAAGTGCTTGTTTCCATTTTCAACCTAGATATGCACTGGAAAAAATCTAGGTTGCTAAAACTAGATGTTTCCTATTCCTTTAATAAGGTAAACCAAGCTAAGGAAAGATTATATTTCTAACAGCTCAGCCCCACCAGCCCCATTCCCCCATTGCTCCTCCCCCATCCCTAAGAACAATTTACAGAGGTATTCGAATCAATCGCCAAGGACCAAGAGACACACGTTTAGAGAGCCCTAGCATCAAACTATCTCTTCTCTTCCTCTCAGGTCTCTTCTCGCCTTAAACTTGGCCCTAGGATGTCAGTTTAGAAAGCAGTCGGGCAAAGGACATTAAGTAGGCAAATTATAGAAGAAGGAATGTAAATGAAGAAAAATGCTAAACTTAATGAATAAGAAAGGCAAATGTATCCATGTTACTTTTTGTTTGTGGCCTCTCAAACTGGCAAAGGGGTAAGGCAATGTAACCATATATATCAAGACGCTTAAAAGCATTTATACATCTCATATAGTTAATTCTCCTTCTAGGAATGTATTCTAAGGAGATCATGTGATACGAACACAAAGGTATTAGTCATAGTAAACACTAAAAGGGGAATTATATAAATTATGTGACAGGTTCCTAGTTCCCAGTCGGAGGAAATCTTGTTCTCTAGAATTATGAGTAATTTTTATTTTCTTTAAACTTTGATAAATTTTCTATTTTTGTTTACAATGAACACACATTACTCTTATAGTCAGCATAAACAAAAAATGCATATGACTTTGAACAACTATTTAAGTTATAACATGGCATCTTTGTAGTTAGTTTTATTCCACTTAACTTTAAAAGTCAGTGTACTTTCTTGTTTGCTTTTTGGAAGTCCCTGAACTTATAAATCTTCTCGTTTTCCACCCTCTCACATCCTCATATTGCTGAACTAGAAAAATACGTAATAGGCTGTGGCTTATATTAAGTCTTTTAAATTCAAGAGAACTATACAACATTAAAGTCAGAATTTCCAGAGAAGATGAAATATTACCCAAATTCCTTGTTCTTTCCCTAACCGTTATTTCTGCTTGGCATTAAAAAAATAATAATAAATAAAACTATATTGGAGCTAACATTACCTTTTATATTTCACTTTTCAGAACAAATGCAAACTCTGTGATCATACATTATAGAAACTTCCAATCTTTATTAGATACATACCTATTGTAGTACCTTGAGAATGACCCACGTAATATACTTGTTGTTGGCCAGTTTTATTCAGAATGAAGTTAATTGAAGCCGGTAAATCATAATTTGCCATTTCGTCAAAACTATAACCCAAAAATGGAAATCTTTTACTGAGACATTGCATACAAATACAACAGTACACAAATAATAAGTGTGTAGTTTGACGAGTTATCACAAACTGAATACAGCTGGGTAAACCATGACTTAGCACAAAAAAAAATCCCCAGATTACCAGACTGCAGAAACCCATGGGCCCCCTTTTAATCTGCCTTCCAAGGGTAACCATTCTCCTCATTTTTTACACCATAAACTAGTGTTACCCATTTTGGAACTTTCTATAAATGGGATCAAGTACTATGTATTCTTCTATATTGGGCTACATTCAAAGTGTTGCACATAGTTGTAGGTTGTTCATTGTGTAAATATCCCACATCTACTTGTCCATTCATTGCTGATGGACATCTGGTAGTTTTTAATTTGTCACCATTACAAATAATGTGACAATAAATATATTCTTATACATGTCATTGGTAAAAGCTCTCATTCTTGTATTTCATGTCCTTAGGTAGGCTCTGGTATTACAAATGGGAAGCAAGTCTGGAGGATCCATAGCATGGTCTCTATACCTGGTACCAACACCCATGTGAGTGTGTACATGTTTGTCATCAGGAGATGGATGAGCCAATTCTTACACTTATGATGCACCAGGCTCTTTTCTTGCATCCTCTCCTTTAATCCCCCAATAACCTTATAAGATAGGTATCCATCATCTCCATTTTACATAAAGAAAACAGACACAGAGGATTTAAGCAACGTGCCCAATTTCACATGGTGATTAAGAGGTAGAGCCAGAAGCAAGAGAGAGAAAAAGAAAATTTCTAGATATCGAATCGTGAACATTTGGAATACATGTTTATGGAGGAAGGAAGAAGGTTATGGGACACAATTTACCCAGCAGCTCCCACATCACCGGGAATGCCAAAATAACTAAAAATTCCTAATTGAATCTAATTCTTAAATGTACTCATTTACTTATAATTTACCTTACTGCTATTTATTAAATTCCTAAAAATGTTTAAAACCTTTCATGATGCATCAGTTTCCCAAGTCATATGATCTTGAGTTACCCATCTGTCTGCCTCCTTGTGTGTCTGCGTTAAGAACCAAGGAAATACACCCCTGTCATAATTTAATTCATATATACCTGAAGGCCCAGAATTCATCCTGAGAAACTGAAAGGATCTTGTGTTTCCGAGACCAGGTGTTCCCCCTGCTGTTCCCCATCCACACATCAAAACCAGCATCTGCCAGAATGAAGCCCAGGCTGTTGCTGGGAAGGTTTGTGATCCAGTTACTGGAATCTGCCAGCAAGCCATGCTGCAGGAACACAACTGGTTTGGGACCTGAAAAAAAATTTGTGTTTACGAGTTAGCAGCACCTAGCTTCAAAACAAACCTGATACTTTGCTCTACAAATAACACAGAAAAGATTCCAAAGCAAATAATTAAACAGAAACAAATTAAAATATATGAAAAGTTCTTAGCAAAGTGTCTGAATGGTCAATAAACATTAGCTCATTTTATTGAGTTACTTAAGCAGTCTGAGTCTCAGTTCCATAAGTAATTGTTAAGAGGAACAAATGAGATAATTATGTGGCATAGCAACTGACCCATAGGTCAAAATGAATAAATTAGAGTTTCCTTTGCTTTTTGGCCATTCTTTATAATAGTAAAAACACCATAAATAAGCTAATTTTTGAGTGGTCAAATAATTAATTATAATCCACTTGATGCAATAATTAAGCCATCAACAATGACAAGGATTATATCAGCACAGACAAACTTATACTGTAGCCTTGAAAGAGAAAAAAGAACAAAGTATAAAATGATAGACTATCTAGACTACGGCTATGTATCAATGATGTACACAAATGAGGAGTGTAAAATTTCAGGAAAAATGGAAAGAATGATTTGTCAGATAGTCAGATGGCAAGTGAACTGACAAACTTTTGTTTCTGTTAATGTCTTAAAATGGATTTGGTAATCAATAAATTGCTTTTTAAATGACTGTCCCTCTGATGTAGGGTAGCCCCTACAGACAGCTCCAGGAGGCATCATTCATGTGCTTGACGACATGGATGGTAACTCTGGAGCTATGTAATGTGGAGTGCTGCTCCTCTCATTTGTAAAAATAGTGAGACTCTCAAGCAAAGGTCCAAAATGGCTATGATTTTCTAATCACAAAGTGGCAGTTCTCTGTACTGACAGGGCCACGTAGGTGACCTTCTACTAGTGGAAAGAGAATAGAAAGCAGAGGCCAAGATTGGAGCAGATTTATGTGCATTTCTTTGCTATCAAATATTTGTTTTAGTGCTACCTTTACAAGTCTATATTGACCGTGAAAGTTCTACATTCAAGGCACTGTGGCAGATATGGCCTACTATGAACAGGCCCCCTGCTTTCCGTGAAGAAGATGCTAATCCAGTTAGAGAAATAATAATCATAAAAAGTTCATAATTATAAACTTTAGTGCAAGTGACGATAATAATTACTGAAATGAATTCATTTTCCAATTGTAGTTGGTGAAATGTGTTTTAATGACAGTTCCTCCTAAGCCGGGCTGCCTCATTGGATGTCAGGAGGCATCACACCACACCACACCAGGCAAAGGGCGCCCAGGAGCTGTGCGATGGTACTAACATCTTCCTTTGGCACGTTAAAA
>NW_011888849.1:3955026-3987063 GCF_000151845.1 Pteropus vampyrus | reverse complement strand
GACTTCTTAAAATATTCCCAAGCCCCACACTCTACACTAGTTGGATTTCCCAAAGCTCCTATATTTGCCCCCTACATTAAATTTCTGTGGATTTGGCTTTGCGTAAAACAACCACTAGTGCAATCTAGGTTATAAAGAGTCTGTGTTTAACAGAAAAAGAAACAAAGAAAATAACAGCTCAGTTACTTTGGAATTTGGAAATTTACATTAAGGGGTCATCTGTGGGTACTCATGACCTCCAACTCTATGCCACAGTTGGGTAGCTACAAAATCAAAGTGACCGTGCGGAGAAATAAAGAGAACACAGCTGTGCACATGGACACATGCTCACACACAAAAACAGACCCTCCTGTGTAGACTCCAGAGTGACAGCAAAGCTGTCCAGTGTGCATGAGGGGGAGGGAATGGTGGACAAAACTTGATGATTTGTTAAGACAACTGTAATAGGAAAAGAAGGCACTGTTTTTCTAACTCTTTTTGTTTGTTGGAGTACCCCCATCTCTCACTCCAAGCTGATTACAAAAGCTCAATTACAACCAGATACAAGAGATGGCACCGAATAGGGAGGAAATAATGAATCTGTTCTTTAAAAGCCAGATATTTTCAAATACAGAGGACCTGGAGCAAGAATGGCAAAGTGTATCACAGACTCTATTGCTTTCATGTGGGAAATGCCAGCAGGTGAGGAAAAGGGATGACATGGAGAAGTAAATGGCTGACAAATGTCATGGCTTGAGAGCAAACTGAGGCACTCAGCTGTGTCATGTTCATTCACCTGAAGAATTTTTTTTTGAGAACCTGCTGTACACTAAGCAGAGCACTGAAGTTAAAAAATTAAGAAGTGATTCAGAACATACATTACATTTTGCGTAAACCTTTCTGGTAACTAGGGTGTATTAGCCACTGTGCTACACGCAGGGGACACAAACTGGGGAAAGCATGTTCCCTCCCCCAGGGGGCTCCATTACAGTCAAGGAGACAGACACTATTATTACCTTTCAGCTCAGCAAGAAAAAGGCCAGACCACCACCAGAAACTCAGAGGGAAAAGCAAGTTACTCAGCCATGAGGAGAAATATTTGAGCTGGCTCTTAAATGAAAGACAGACTGCCCCACAGAGGGTTCTGGTGAGGAAGCGGGAGCCTGGATGTGAAGAGAACTAGCACCGCCTCAGCTGGATGGGACCCAGAGTCTACGTTAAATTCCCCTGCATGAGTCTGATGCACAGGCAGGTTGGGGAACCACTGGTAAAGTTCAGTGCCTTGTCTGACTGGGGATAGAAGGGATATGAAGGACCTCATGGGGTGCACATCCTTCCAAGCTGGGCCCATTTCCTTTCCTCTCAGAACAAAAGGGCCCTTCTGTGGAGGGAGCAGCAAAAGACATAACCCACCAGACTTCCATGATTCCATTAGACATGATGGGTCATCAACAAAGAGAAAATATTAACAATCCTGGCCTGGAGTGGAAAACGGGTGCTAAGTTGCTTGTCCCCTCCCTCTGGCACTCGGTGAATACAAAAGGGTACCAAAATACAGGACACTGGAAACAGGCCTACTCACCTACCCACCTTCTCACTTGCTCCCACCAGGAGGAAGAAAGGGAAACATTATGTCATTCTTTCCCACCCCACCAACAATCAAAGCTTTAAACATTTACTAGCAAAAGAAGTTTCACTCTGGGGGTGTGGTTACACCTAGTGCCATTCACATCTTCCAGTGAATGATTTTAATTGGATTTCTTTTCAACTTGCTGAGAGAAGCTGATTAAAATAATAGCTAGCTATTATTATGTGCTTAGAAGCTCTAAGGTCCTATGGTGAAAATCCTATGAACTTCGTACTATTCCCATCTAACAGACAGGAAACTGTGTCTAAGAGAAGTCAAGTAATTTGACCACGGCTGAATGAGAGCTAGTAAGTGGGGGAGTTGGGGTATGAACCCAGGAATGTCTAATGCCAGAATCCATGCTCATAACTGATTTGCTATGGGAAAGAAGGTTAGCCAGAGAGAAGTCATTCTAGACCATACAGAAAGCCCTCAGAGAATGACAGCCCAAAGAGGGGAAGCTATTTTGGAGGGAATTGGACCGAGTCCTTGGAAGAAAGCTATATCTAGTAGATGGAGGAGATAAATGGGAGGCAGGGACATGGTACTCAACCTTGCCTGATCAGGCAATTCTTCCGAGGAGCAGCCTGATCCATGCACTACAGCACCTGGGGCCTGGTTTGTCTGAGCAACAAACCAGTACAACAGGACAAGGGCTACCTCCCCTGGCTGTGCCCTATAATTGATTTGTTTGTTCCGAACTGGCTCTAGGAGGGCTGGGGCCTGAGGGAAAGGCCTAAGAGCACCTTGGCCCAGAGAGGGCAAGTGACGTTATCATGGTCACCTAAATAGTTAGCAAAGAGCCATCAAAAAGCAGCCCCATAACGTCCCACTGTGGTGCTGCCTGTCCGATTAGGCCCAAGCGTGGGTAGAAGTGAGGAGAGAATTACTCAGGCTCCGAAAATGAATCTGCTGAGCCCACAGTCTCTCAAGAGGAAGATGACCTGGTGGATGGGGAAGTTCCTCCTACCTCCAAGGCACTGGCCTTCTCTACCAGGGCAGTGTTTGGACAGGCCCCCAGTACGTTCTAAAACAATGTGAGCAATCAGCTGACATCCAAGGAAGAACCAACAGAAGAACAAAGAGGAAGTCACAAAGAGCAGGGTGTCCAAACTGACCTTGGTTCTTACCAGTTATGAAACCTTGTAGGATTTATTCAATCTCTTTCCTTTTCTAAAGTACGGTGACTAATAGACAATGAAGTTCAATAAATAATAGTGACTTAGAAAAAAACAATACATGTGTAACTATAATAAAGTATTATTAGAACACAAGCACAGGTAAGAGGGACAGAGCGAGAGTCAGGAAGCTGGTACACTACTGGTTTTAAAGATGGAGGATGGGGCCAGAAGCCAAGAAATACAGGCTCCTCCTAGATATTGGAAAAGGCGAGATACTATATAATAAATCTGTGTTGTTTTAAGCCACAAATTTTGTGGCAATTTGTTACAGCAACAATAGGAAACTAATACAGTTGGGGACAAGTTTTTATCCTAATTTTTTAGATAAGGACTCTGAGGCACAGTGTGGCTAAAAAATTTGCACACAGTTGCTTAGCCACCAATCAATCCCAAACCAGGATTCAGAGGCAGGCAGTATGTCTCCTGGTCCTAAAGAAGAGAGAAACCTGGCTCCTTGCTAGTTTGGGAGGAGCTTGCATAACCTAAAATCTTTCAGAATTGCTTAGAAGATAGGCTGTAAGTTGCATAAGGAACCCCTCTTCTTCTGCAAAGGTAGGTTTGAGGCAAAATTGCATCAAGGACTTATGGTACATAAGCATTTCCACCGCTCTATAGTGAGTAATGCAAAGTCAGAACCACTCTCACTTTACGCCTCTCTGCAATCATCTATAAGACTGAATAACTCAAGGAAGCTCAAGGCCCAGCAAAGTCGGCCCTCGGCACGGCACAATCCCAAATTCCAAAGGCTGGTTTGACTATCAAGACAGGCTTAAGATCACTAAAAGCTCCGGGGCCTGGGAGGCTTCCTTAACCTGACCCGGATACTTAAGATAAACCCTAGCAAGCATGCTGGCACCTAGCTGATTCGCTGTTATTAGTATTAGTATTTGTCATAATAGCTACTGATCATGTACTCCACACTTCCTTTTACATAAATTATACTGTTACAAGAGAGTTGTTAAGATCCATTCCATGTTAAAGATAAGGTAATTGATGCCTAGAAACAGAAATTAAGTAACCTGTCCTAGAATACACACCTAGCAGGGAGCCAGAATTAAAACTCAAGTCAGCCTCATTCCAAAGTCCTTGCTTTTAACTACTACTCCTAAGAAAGAAAAAAAAATAATTAGACATCAAAGTGGTAGGGGAGAGGAAATGTGAGCATATATATTCCATTTGTGCCCAGCCATTTCAAAGCAAGCCAAACACTCGTCCCAAAACTGGCTGTGTATAAAAATCACCTGGGACATAGAAAACACACATTTCTGGCCCTGGTCCTGATTTATGGAATCGGGAACACCAAGAACAGAGCCTGGAAATATTTTCAACAAGTTCCCTTGGCTCTTCTGTTGCAGCCCATCCATAGGTATGTTCAAAACAGATTCATGGTGGCCCCTGAGGGCTCTTTGTCAAAGCAAAGTTCAAAATGCCTGCTGGTGCACACTGATCACAATTATTCACATCCCAGAACACCATCAGATCAGGCCATCAGATACAGAACATTTCAGGTACTAATGATGCTTTATTTGATGACTGTTTACTAGACAATTTATTTCTCAATTAGGCAGAAGATAAGTCTGCCTTGCTGTTGCTGTTTTATGTACTTTAGTCAGCCCACTACCTAGGAATTTGGCCTAACACAAATTCCTTTCCCTCTTTGAACTTGTCTGTCTCACCCAGTAAAAAGTGGTGTGTATCTATAACGCAGGTTCCCAACACCAAGGATTTTACCTTGGAATCCACAGGGGAGTATGTTAAAAATGTAAGCACTCCAAATCCTTGGCCCAGGCAGGACACTGAGATCATTCTAGAGCTAACGTCCCATGACTTTCTGAAATAAGGCTAAGCAGACAAAAAGGGAACCACTTCCTTATAAATTATGAATTTCTGAATTTCAATTCCTTTATGGAGTTAGTGCAAAGCAGGAGTAGCTCAACACTTGATCGAGAAGTTTGCTTACCAGTGAAAAACAGCACACACATACTATACAGGTCACCAAGGGCTTTCTAAATATGCATTCCAAGCTGCCTAGTTAGTAGAGGTTTGACCAGGCAGGTAAATGATGGTTTAAATCAGGAGATTCTTTACTGGGTCCATAAACTCTACAAATACATATAAAATTTGTGTGTGCACGAGTGTTTGTATTATTTTACTAGAGAGAAGGCCCATTGCCTTCACTCAGTTATGTACCCCAATTCTGAAGACTGTCCTGATATAACTCTCACTCAGTGCCCATGCAGAGGACATGGTGCTGCTGGTTGCCATGAGGGCTACAAAGATAAAAAGACACAGCCTCTCTGCCTTCAAAGAGTGGCTAAGGGAGGGATGGTGGGGAGAGAGAAGTATGAAAATAAGGCAACCCCAAAGCAGAATAAGAAAAGCACCTTAAGAAGGGTGTTAGCAAGGCACTGGGGAGTTCAGAAGAAGTGTATGTCTCCTTCCTGCTCAAGCAATCACGGAGAGTTGGAAATTAAGCTGGGCTTGGAAGGAGGGAAAAAATTATTTTTAAAATATGTATAGAAATGAAGATGGTGGGCAGGATGAGCAGCATTCCAGAGGTTGCATTCACCAGCTGAAGTCAAGAGAGACTTTAGCAAAAAGAAAATAACTCAGTTGGATTTGCAAGTGTCAGAAAGCAGTTCCTTGCTGCTTATCAACATCACACACACACACACACACTTTCAACTACATCATCATTCATAATTTGACTATGGTGCCAATTTAAACTTGTGCAGCTGATAAATAAGTGTTTCTTAGACAATGGGCAACCAACAGTGCTCAAGAACTCCTCACAAACCTTGTGAAAGAGGTATTCTACCCCATTTATAAAGAAAGACAACGTAGACATAGCCTATGACTGTAGCCACTAATCCAGAGAATCATGAAGTTTTTTGCAGTGAAGATCACTACGGTAAATTTCAAAGGCTCATTGCTGTACAGAACGGAGTGAACGGTACAGACAACAGCTAGGACAGAATATTAAGGAAGAATGTGTATCTTCATGTGTAGGCTCCTGAAGACTGTTGAATGGCAATATCACGTAATGATGCCTGGGCTCTAAAGAGCTTAATCCTGCAAAACTACGTTAAGATGGACGAGAACAGGGAGAGAGTAGTTGGCATAGGTAGAAGAGCCATGTGGCTAAGCTTTGTGATCATGAAACCTCCAATAATCTTCAAGTGAGGCTCTACATACAATTAGAGAGGACCACTGTGACAGAACTGAAGGATGCTCACCATACAGCTTTAAACTTGTGTTGTGACAGCACCACAGTAGAGCAAAAAACAAAAACAAAAACAAAAAACTACTTTAAAAAGGGAAAGAGGAATGGTTTCACTTTATCCCTAATAAATAATGGTTTAATGTTATCTTGTAATGGCTTATAAGTAGTACAGATGTACGGTGTTATCTTTGTGTGTATTAAAAGCATTAATTTCTTACAAGATAAGTAGACTGAATTTTCATATTTCTTTTATGAAATTCTTTGATTTCTTAATATATGAGAAGCCTCAAAAATGGAGGTGGCATAAGCCTCTCTCAGGTTCTGAGCTCATTTCAGGCATCTCCTTAAATGGTAACATGAACATAAAGTAGGGTGGTGGCCTGGCAGAGCAAGGAAGGGATGAACTACAGCCATGTAACATGGGCAGCCCAGAGAGGACTTGCCTTGAGGATGGGAGTCAAAAATGATTCTGCACTTTCCCATGAAGGTCGTTAGGAGGGTGATGGTGTTATTAATAGAGGAGGAAGTCAAGAGAGGAAGTGGCATGAATAAGAAGAAGATGAATGTCACATTGGTTGTGAAGGACCTCATGAATTTTTTATCTGTTTGGCTTAGATGAGCCAAAGTAACAACATTGCTCCTGAATATGAGAGAAGGAAGAGGAAAGGCCTCTACCTTGGGCCATGAAAATGCAGAACAGAGGAAGAAGGTGGGAACCTAATGCTATGACCAGATCTAGAGCACTTTCAGTCTATGTTTCCCATTTTAAAGAACAAGAGTATCTACTGCCCCAATCCCCACCAATATCGAATAGAACCCACAGAACCAGAGAGTGATAAAGACTAAAGGGGAACTTTGAGATCATCCCAGCCAATCAACTGTTTTTACAGATGAAGAACCCAAGGCACACAGATGTGAAAAGCATGTGAGCACTTGGGGGCTGACACAGATCTAGCCCTGAGTTCTCCTGACTCTTTTTCCTACCACCCGAGAGTAAGTCAAGAATCATGCTCACTTTTCTGATATTCCAGGGCACAGTGCCTTCCTTTGCAATATCATGACACATACACCTAAGGCGTGTGGCACTATTAGCTTTAACTGCCGCATGGAGAGAGGAGCCTAGAGGTGGCAATAGAAAAAGAAGAGGAAGCACCTTCCCTAAGCTTGTTCTTACTGGGAAGGAATTGAAGCAAACAAAAGCCCTTCTGCTCATATAAAAATTTAACTAAAGAAGAGATCTTTATCCAATTATCTTAACATCAATCTTAGTTTACCAGGGAAAATTTCTAGAATCAGAAAATGTTAAAGAGTAAGCTACATCTGGAGAGATGATTGAATGAGGGTCAGATCCTTATTCTGATATTTGTTTAACAATTTCAAGTAGTCTCTCTAAAAGTTCCTTAATCTGATTACTGACATAAAAACTGACCAAATTCCAGGAAAGCAGTTACTTGTCAGAGCTTTCCTACCTCAACACAGAAAACATCCATACCTTTCTCAGAATTGTTCTTCCTCCCATGAGGGATTCGGTGGAGGCAAAGAATATATCCATCTTCTGTCTCAACTAGGTGTTCCTCACTAGGAAATCCCCAGTAAGAGATTATTTCACTCTGTGGAAAAAAAAGAGTAATAATCATGGAAATTCTAAGGATAAAATCTGACAAGATATTCCATATTAACAGGCAAAGCAGAAGACAAAATGTCAATGACATTCTCTAGGCTTTACTTAAGAAATCAATTGCAATTGAAATGTTAGTCTGCTGAATCTAGTAGCACACCCATGACAAGAATAAATCTTCCACTTGTTTTACCCATGTGTTCTACTCACAAATTTTGGTTAAACCTTGGTCTCATCATTCTAGCAAATTCTACACCAACTATGTCTAATTTTACCATAGCTTTGGGCCTCTTTGCTTCCATCCTGGCTCCCAGGCACAAATAAACCCTTGTTTCTTTTCTAAATATGCCAAATAATACTATGATGTATCAACAGTCTGATTTTCTTGTTTTAAGAGGTCCCACCCTGGGAAACGAAGCATAAAGAGCATTAATCAATGAATCAACAAATTACACTAATAAAATACAGAATGGCAAGGTGAAGCTGAAGAGTGAGAAAAGCTTAAAAATATGGAACTGTGATCAAATTCACTTTTCCGTAAGATCCATGGGGCAATTGCTAATAGGAGCTCAGTAGGATATGGGTAACTCAACTATCCAGAAGATTTAATGTAAATAAGTGTTCATTACCCTCTCTGCCATAATACGTGAAAGCATTTAATTTTATTATTTTTAAAGGAAAAAAATAAAAGGACGGGGAGAGGTAAAAGATTTCAGTCAAGAATTAAAATTTAATTTTAAGACCCTGATGTCAGGTCATATTCTCTTGGTTCACTATGAATTGATTTCAGTCTCTAAGGTGGACTGATTCTTCAACTGGGTCACTCCATTGTATGTTTTAAAGTTTCTGTTTTCTTTATTAATCTCTATTTTCCCAATATTTTATGCCTAAGTGAGGCATTTCCAGATTTTATTGTTTACTTAAGATTAATAACTCTTAAATATTTTAATTACTCAAGGGGTTATGTTTGCTTATTTGTTCTAATAAGACATTTACCCAGATATTTTGATTTTTGTATTAAACTGTGCTCCCTGGACATTGCTAATCACAATCCTTGTTTGATATATTGTAAAAAGCAATGCTCAGTAGTAACATTCTTGCAAAGTTTTGATAATTTTTATTGTTCTTTAAACAAATTTAATGATACTTAAAAATGAAACAAATTTATAAAAATATTATTTATCACTTAAGAAGTATATAGTTTTAACAGTAAGATACAATCAATAAAATATACATTACCTGGTGGGAAAGTCTAACAAACTGAATCTAAGATTCAGAGAACATGACAAGCACAACGATATATAAAGAGATTAGAATTTGTGATTCCATGTAGCCCATATAACTAAATTTAAGAAAATAATTAACATTCGTCATATTCATTTTAAAAGCAGGTGACTTTGAGAAACTTACCACATTCATATTTGTTTCAGGATCCACAGGTGTCACTTTTCCTCCAGATGTCTTGGAATGCAGGGTCCCAAGAACCAGACAGAACACCAAACCCAAGAGCCGCATTTTCATTCTGTATAAAACAGTCTATTCTTATTTGTCCAAATTTCACTATACACAATTATGTTGGTAGATTAATGTTCCTATAAGAAGTTCTGAACCAGGTTTAAGGCAAAAGTTAGGTGACGGGCAAATCTGAAACAAATGACTCCAGTCATATCTGGAAGCAAAAAAAGGAGAAATTCTTCTTTTTACTGGAAACCTCCCCACTGGTCACCCCTGTTAATATATGACTTTTGGAGCCCAGCACATCTACTCACTTCTTTACCACGAGGTTTAAAAAATATATTTTGGGAGAAATAACAGAAGGACTTAGAAGAAACTAGGCTGAGAAAAAGGAAGATCTACAAAAGTCTGGAGCCTGTTAACCTCTCACCTCTTGCTATCTTATTGTGATTTCAACATCTTAAGTTCAGCCAATATTAGCTCTTGGCCCTCACTATCTACTCACTTCTGTTCTTGTTCAAAATTATATGTCAGGATTCAATTTTGTCACCAAGGGGGAAAAAAGTGAAATAAGAGAGTGTGTAAAAAAAACAGGGAAAGAAGACCATCCCCTCCTTTCTTCTGAAACCCTCTAACCATAAACAAAGACCATTTAGTTTCCGGCAGCGAAGGTACAAAATCACAACATAGCAAAGACTTGGGGATAGATTAAAGGCAAAGTGAAGTGGCTCTCTCAAAGACACCCAGGTGGATAGAGGCAAGGCTGGAATTATATAGCCCAGGCCACCTACATTTTTTAAGATAAATATTATCATTTAAAAAGATGCATGCATGTATGCCCATATAAAGACTTGTACAAAAATATTTATAACAGACTGAGTATAATAGCCCAAAGCTGCAAGAACCCAAATAGGTGAATGGATAAACATATTGTGGAACATATATACTACTAAGCAATACAGAGAAATGAACACACAATAAAATGAATGCATCTCAAAATAATTATGGTGAAAGAAGCCAGACCTTTCCCTTCCAAAAAAATAAATACATATAATTCCATTTATATAAAACTCTAGAAAATGCCCTTCCAGGCTAGATTACCTGTGCTTTTCTGGGCTCTCTTAGCAACTTTATTTCACCTCTTTCTATATTTTAACAATCCAATTAAGTACTTCACCGCAGCCATTTTATTCAGCTTAGGGTGTCTGACTCAATTTTGAACCCCGACGACCTAAGTGCCAAGCACCTACTAGATGCACAATATAGATTCTGCAATGTGGGATAGGGGCGGTCCAACAACTCAGTGGCTGAAGAAAAGCCCCAAAGCATCTTGTCATTTAGCTTAATAATAACAGCAATAATAATATTAATAATAATTACAACAGCAACAATAAACATTTCGGCTCCCATTTAAGTTCTTGCTATGCTCCAGGCCTCGCAGGCAGCGCTTTTGACCTACCATGTTAATTACGCCTCCACCCATTCTATGCTGTACCCTTAAATCCTTTTCTCAAGAAACTGAGATTCACCCGAGTTAAGTACTGAAAGCCAAGTGCCCGCTGGGTAAATAAGTGTCGCTGGGATTTTTCACAAGGCCAGATGCCACAGTCCACTCTTGACCAGCCTGTGAGTTAACAAGTTAGAGGTCGGGCCGGCTGCCCAAGTTAGAGGTCGGGCCGGCTGCCGACTGGGGGTAAGGAGAGGAGCTGGGAATCAGGAATCTTGGCTGTCACCGCACTCCAAGGCCTCTGGGCAAGCTTTACTGAGTGGCAACCGCGCCTGCCTGGGGAGGGGAGAACATCTTCAGAGAACCCCCCAGACACCTGGGTCACTGGGAGGGGCTTCCAGCCGCCCGCAGGTGCTCCAGGCAAGACCCGCCGGGGGTCAAGCGCAGAGGATGCTACTGGCCTTCAGAGGCTCAGGGACGTTGGGACTGAGCCCCTGGGGCAGTGCGCGGCCCGCCCTCTGAGTCCGTGGAGGCAGAACCCAAACTGCCGCGCCCGCGCCTAACAGTGCAATCGGAGCGGGAGCTCACCTGGAGCCAAATTCCTGAGCCACGGTTCAGAGTCGTAGCGCCTGTCGGCAGGGGAGGGTGAGCCGAGAAAAGACCTGGAGTGGGCAGGCCCCGCCCACCCGAGGGCAGACATCTGCACCTCACAGACTATTAGCGCCGCCAATCAGAGCAGCCAGCCACTGGGAAGTGCCGCCTAGACTCCGCCCCGGCTGAATGTCGCGGCATCCCAGCCGCCCGCGGCCACCGCAGAGCATGCGCTGTGGGCGGACCCTAGAAGAGCCGAGGTCTGGCCTTCGAGTTCCGTCCCAGGGCAGATTCTCAGTTCCATTTGCACGCTGCAAACGCCTGGTCTCTTAGCTCTGCCCCAGGAACTCCTGCAGGACCGGCATCCCTAGTTCTATATTATGCGCTCCATATAAAGCATTTAGCATTGTGCCTGATGCAAAACAATTTTGCTGTACGTTTTAATACCAAACATTGTTAAGATATTTGGAGTATAGCAGCCAACCAAACGAGGTCCCTGCTCTGCTGCTTACTTTCTAATGAGAAGAGACACACCATTCATAAATAACTACATAATATAAAGTAGTAGTAAGTGTTATGAACAACAACAAGAAAACAACAGTAAATGTACTGGCTGGAAAATTACTGCTTGGCTATCGCCCATGGGAACATAGGCTATCACCCATGGGGGCATAACATTCTAACAATAAGCTTTCCGCTTCTGTACTCCCGCTTGCAGAACCGACCTGTGGGTTGACAGGTAGTGAACAGGAGAAAAATAGACCTTTGTGTTTAAGACAGAATGAGGAATGGGATTTAGGGCTTAAAAACCCTGTACCTCTACATTTCGGGGCTGCTTGATTTGGGGTCTGCGTACCCCTGGCAGACCCAGCTGGCTGAATAAAGAGAGTGTTTCCTATGACTCACTGATTTCTGGTGGACCGTGTGTCTTTCGGGGGCTGGCGGCTACAACATAAAGAGATAATGAAGGAGAGTGCTGTTATATGTACAGGCTGTAATGAAGTGACATCTAAACACAAACAGGTAATTAAGAGCCACATAGCTATTGGTGAAAGAGCATTCTGGGGTGCAAGAATAGTATGTGCAAAGGCCCTGAGGCAGGAATTCTACTGCTGGGTTCTAGCAAGAGTAGTGAGGTCAATGTCACTGGGAGAGAATGTGCTCAGGTGGAGAATGGTTTCCTGGAGGTAGTTGGGAGCCACTTGTAAAGACTTTGATTTTTCTTCTGACTTGATGAGATGAGAAGTCTGTGGAAAGTTTTCAAAAGAAAGGCAACGTGATCTAGTTTACAGTTTAGAAAGATCACTCTGACTATTAGGGTCAATTGTGAAAGCAGGGAGACTAGTTAGAAGGTAATTCAATAATCCAAGTGAGAGTTAATGATGGTTTGGACCAGGATGGTGAGAGTTGTGGATGTGGAGAAAAAAACTTGACTCTAGGTATGTTCATGAAATCAAGCCAACAAGATTTGCTGGTGGTTGGATACAGGTATGAGAAAGAGATGTCAAGGATGGTGCTAATGAGTTTAGTAAAATGGGGTCGCCATGAATGCACATGGGCAAAGTGCCAAGAGGAGCAACGTAGGAAGGAAATCAAGAGTTTGTTCTAAATGTGTTGATTTTGAGACACCCATGAGAGAACTCTATCAGCTGAGGCCTTGTCAGGAAACAGAACCCACTCTAGGTATTCCAAACAGAGGGAATGCTTACAAAAGTAGTGGAATTGCTGGGAAGCCCAACGGGGTTAGGCAGGCCCAAAGAGATCACAAACAGCAAGAAGGGCAGAGGCATTATTGGAGAAAATGGTGTCACCAGAAACCAGAGGTTGTAGTGTTGAGCAGTAGCCACTGCCAGAGACACTACCCAAGAACAAAAGAGAAGAGCTAAAGATAATGTGGCTTTTCCTTCTTCCAGCTCTTCAAACTCCCACCAGTCCCTTCAGTGGGTCAAATGCAGCCTGAAGCTAGTTGACACAGGAGCCTAAGAAGTGCACCTTGCAGGGGTCGGACCCCACCACCTTCTGTAATGTAAAGTAGAGCAGAGGAAGAGCAAGGAATGCATCTGGAGACAAAATGGCAAAGATCACCACTAGGATTTATAAGCCTACTGTTCAAAGTCAAATTCCAGGCTAGAGATATAATCTGGGAATAATCAATCAGTTTAGAGACAGTATATAAAGCCATGAGACTGGATGAGAACCCCTAGAGACTAAGCAAAAATAACAAAGAAGGTACAGAAATTCAGACGATATAAAAACTGAGAAGATATAAAAGCTGAGGTTAGAGGAGAACTGAGAGTGTTGTATTTGATGCCACGAGAAGAAAAAAAATTTCAAGAGAGGAAATGATTAGCCTGGGAAAGTAACACTAATAGCTTGAGCGAAGTGAGCACTGAGAAATGAGCATCAGATTAGCAGCAAATCTGTGTGTCAGACATTGTGCTGAGCCCTTTACATAGAATGTCTCATTCGGTCCTCAAAACTACCTCCACAACCCCATTTTATAGGTGAGGAAATGGAGGCTTAGAAAGGTTAAATATATTGCCCCAAATCACAAAGGTAGAGAGTGATTCGACTCAAAATGCAAACCAGCCAAATTAAATCCAGGTTGTCATTTATGAATGAATGAATAAGTGAAAATTCAACCAAAGAGATTATTCACCCAGTTAAGAGAGAATTTCCCCCCACTTTCTGCTTTGGTCCATTGTAATCCATAATGACTGATGGATGACCCATACTTTTTACTATAAAGAGAAAGCTTCACAGAAGACAGGGATACAGGTGTTTCGTGTGGCAGTGGGGGTGGGGAGAGGGAGAGGGAGAAAGTAGTAGAGAAGGATGTGGAGTGGGGGAAGAGGGGGAGAGAGAGAGGAGGAGAGAGGGAGAGAAACTCTATTGTGAGTGCACATGCCCTGGAGGTCTGTGAAGGGTTC
This sequence comes from Pteropus vampyrus, assembly GCF_000151845.1. NCBI lineage: Eukaryota > Metazoa > Chordata > Mammalia > Chiroptera > Pteropodidae > Pteropus > Pteropus vampyrus. Next base: position 3,973,012 of record NW_011888849.1, on the reverse strand, counting down.
CCCTCAAGTCTTGGGCTGAGTACTAATTGGCACTTACATGTGGAAAAAACTACACTACGCCAGGAAAAGAACCATGTGAAAGAAATAAATGGGAAACCCCCCCAAGTTCACACAGGACTGGGAATAGTTCAGGTTCCACCCAGCCAGAATGGAAAAACCTTATAATATACAAAGCACTGGGTAGAAGATTTAAAAGGATATTGTCTCAGCATTGGTGCCAAATTAGCCCTAGAGTAAGGCTCCTTAAAAATAAGAGTCCTTGAACAGATTTCCTCAAATGATTTTCACTAGGGTGCCAAAACAATTCTGCAGAAAGAATAATCTTTTTAACAAATGGTGCTGGAACAATTAGATAGCTATATGCAAAACAGTGAACTTCAACCCTCGCATCTTACATAAAAATTAACTCAAAATGGGTCATAGACATTAATTTGAGAGTTAAAACTATAGAACTTCCGGGAAAAAAGAAATAAGAGCAAATCATGGGTTTGCCAGAGATTTCTTAAATACAACAACAACAAAAAAATTATCACAACCCATGGGAGGAAAAATAAACGCCAACAAATTGGACTTTTTCAAATTGAAAAGTTTGTTCTTCAAAATCACTTTATAACCACAATGAGCACCACTTCACACCCACTGGGATGACTATAATGAAAAAGACGGATAATGACGAGTGTTGGTTAGGATATGGAGAAATCAGGACTCTAATATACTGCTACTGGGAATATAAAATAATGCAGCCGCTTCGGAAAACAGTCCACAGTTCTTCAAAAAGCTAAACGTATAGTCACCATATGAAACACCAATTTCACTCCTATGTATCAATCCAAGAATAATGAAAACTTATGTCCACATAAAAATTTGTCCATGGATGGTCATAAGAGCATTACTCATAATAGCCAAAAAGTAGATACAACCAAATATATATCAACTGATGAATAGATAAAGTGTAATATATCTATACAATGGAATATTATTGCATAGTAAAAAAATTAAGTACTGATACATACTACAATATGGATGAACCTTGAAAACATGCTAAGTGAAAGAAAACAGGCAAACACACACACACACACGCACACACACATACATTTCATTTACAAGAAATGTCCAGAAGAGGCAAATCTATAGAGATAGAAAGTAGATGAATGGTTGCCTAGGGATAGTAGTAGGGGATGGGGAGAATGTGTGTTGACGGCTACAGGGGGCGAGGTTTCTTTTTTCCACGATGAAAGTGAATTGTGGTGACGATTACACAACTCTGAACAAACTGAAAGCCATTTAATTATGCACTTTAAATGGGTGAATTGTATGGTATATGAATATATCTCAATAAAGCTGCTTTTATTTAAATGATAAGGTATTCTCTTTATAATTTAATAAGATGATTAAGAACCCAATAAAAATGGGCAAAAGATTTGAATACATCATCACCATAGCAGACATACAGATAGCAAATAAACATGTGAAAATATGCTCACCATCATTAGTCATCAGAGAAATGCAAATTAAAGTCACAATGAGATACTACTATTTTACCCATCAGAATGAATAAAAGTAAAAAGTGTTGATAAGGATGCATTGTAGCTAGAAATTTCATGCATTGCTAAGTGGAAATGTAAAATTATATACGCACGTTAGAAAAGAGTTTAAAATGTTCTTAAACGATTATGCATATACCTACCATATAACTCAGCCATTCTACTCCTAAGTGTTTGCTCAAAATTGCCAAAGAGAAACAAGCTAACTTCAATAAAAGTCCCTCCAGTCACTGAAAAGCAGCTTCTTGAATTAGATAACCTGTGCTCAACCAGGGGCTTACATGCTTGAAATTCCAAAGCAGTGGTTCTGAAAGAGATCATAGGAAGACATAGACCTATCAACAAGGCTGGGTATAATCCACCGTAAAGAAGGACCCCAAAGAGTTTTCTTTGGTTTATTTGGGTCATGGCAATTGATATTTACTATATTAGAAATTAAAACCTGTAGGATGATTTAGTGACCTTCTCTAGTTTGGAAAGCTGCAAAAATTTTTGGCTTGTAAAAAAAGCTCATGAAAGCTACACTTAAAATATTCAATCCCCATCTCTTTAAAGTCTGAATGATTGGTTTCAAAAGGATGTCACAATTTCATTGGCGTTACAATATTGTGTCAAAATGTTTTGCTGCATACAACACAATAAAGTACATAACTAATATCTATAAAGATAAGGGGAGGCTAGCAGTCATCATATTTTCATTTCTTATTTACAGCTTTGCTCCAGTTTCTTTGGAGTACATTCCTTGCTTGGAATGTTTGGAGTACATCCCATACTCCCACTTCAGGGCTTTGCACTAGTACCTATTTCTGCATGGAATGTTCTTAGAGAGCCACATAGCTCCCTTCCCTCCCCTCATTCAAGTCTTTGCTCCAATGTCACCTTGTTAGTGATTCCCTTCCCTGACCTACTTATCTAATCTTACAAAACCCCTTGTATGTTATATCAGTCACTTTTATCTAAAACCTTGTAATATGGAAATTTTCAAACAAAATTTAAAAAGTATAAAGGCGCTTCTTCATGTATCTATAATCCAACATCGGTAATTAGCAACATTTTACAATCTTAGTTTATCCATAAATACTTCAGTCTGCATCTTTAAATAAATACTTGTATTTTAGAAAGACAGTCACCATGCCATTATCAGGTCTAAAATTTAATTGTATCATATACAAGTATATATTCAGATTTCTCAGCTGTCTCAAAGATGTCTTGTTACAGTTGACAAGGTACACATATTGTTTCATAATTTTTCCATAGCTATATCACCATTCAAAATATTATATATTTTATGTATTTGTTTACTGTCTCTCTCATTAGAATATCAACTTTGTGTATACAGAGATTTTTTGTTTTGTTTTTTTGTTGTATCTTCAGCACTTAGGATGGTTCTTCAATGCAATAAATATTCAATAAATGTCTGTGGAATGAATGAATAAATGAATGAAGTTAGCAACAAGGATATAACAGTCAAGGGGTATGCTGTATAAACCTGGTCAAATGTGTTATTTTCTTGCTTTAAAACGTTGGGCATCTTTTCTGAGCCTCAATTTTCCCATCTGTAAAATAGGACTAATTTTTGCAAGGTTGTTGTGAGAGTTAGACAAAATATGTGTAGAGTGCCTGACAGGTAGTACACTCTCAATGTAGCTCCTATTTTTATTTTCCATTAAGTTAAAGATCTTGAGATGAAATCATTTTGGATTCAGGATAAGTCCTAAATTCTATGACAATGTCCATATGACAGAAAAGGAGAATACACAGGGACACAGGGAAGAGTACCATGTGAAGATAGAGGCAGAGATTGGAGTAATGCAGGCACAAACCAATAACACCAAGAGTCACCAGAAGCTAAAAGAGACAAGAATGGATTTTCCCCTAGAGACTTCAGAGGGATCATGGCCCTACAAACACCTTGATTTTAGACTTGAAGCCTCCAGAATGGGAGAGAATAAACTTCTATTGTTTTGAGCTACCAAATTTGGGATGATTTGTTATAGCAGCCACAGGAATCTAGCACACATCCCTCCACACTGATACAGCACAGATCACCATGCCAGGGCTCAGCCAGTCTGATGGTTTGAGTGACTGATGTACATTTTGAAGCAGCTTTACCATATTCTCAACTAATCCAAAGTCCACCAGCTTCTCCCTCCCTCTCTCGCTCTCTCTCTCTCTCTCTCTCAATCTCTCTCTTTCTCTTTTCAATATATCTTTCCCCACCTCCCACTTCACTCTCCTACATTTATGGTAGAATTGGAGGCACCAAAGATCTAATGATTTCTTCCTGGATTATTCAGGAAGACAATGAGACAAAAATTAGAGAGGCTATATTTTTCTCATTTGATGCCATACAGACATATTTTTCCATCATCTTGTGAAGGATCAGAAGGGTGGGACAGGTGGAATGTCAAGAGTAACTGGAGATAGAAATATTTCAAATAGACAAATCAGTGTATGTCATGTACACAGGATTGTGTGTGTGTGTGTGCCTGAGTCTGTATGTGTGTGCGTTTATGTATATGAATAGTGTGTGTCTAGGCAAAAGAAACAGGATCTTGACTTCAAACCTTAAGCTGTGCTGAGTCTCTCTGACTCCATCAGGCATTTGGGCATTGTGGAACCAATTGTTACTGGTGTGTTACTGGATGGGGTAGTGTCCCCTGGGGGTCATTTTCAAAGATGACTAGGAGTCTCTTGGAAAAGAATTTAAGGTGAGAGAAGAGGGTGAGAGAACACAGATTTGCTTCAAAGAACATAGCTCAATCCAAGGCTTTGGGAGTATTTTGCATTCTAGATGCCTTCCCCACTGCCCTCCTTGTCCTAGGCACTGGTATTAGAGCCTTGAGGAGTGAAGACTGAAATAAAAGTGCACTAAAGCTCCTCTGTCACCGCAGTTTTATTATGTGATAACTTGGGTACATACAGAGAGTCAGCCTAAACCTTTGTTCCGATTCCCTGGGGTGCTGCTAACCTGGCCAAGGACCAGAGCAGCCTATACCAGGCTGGTCTTGGGCCTTGGAGGGAGCAGTGGCAGAAGAGTGCCCATGGTACATGGAACAGGAAGGCGAAACCCTCAAACACTCCCTGGAGCAACCTGACTTATTTGGAAGTAGAGGGTAAACTAGGGCAGGGCTGGATTCTACTATTGTGGGTGGAAGTGGAGCTGGAGAAACAGAGTTCTATTTCTCTCATCTGTTCTGTTTCTAATAGGGAGACCCTGGTTTTGACTCTAGACTGGAATTATCTGGAAAATACTGATGACAATAAAGGTATAAAACTAGTTACATTTATCGAAAGCTGTTATTGCTGGAGCTCCCTAAAAACAAGCTGGTTTTGAAAAGTCAATGGTTCCAGTCAAGATGGTGGATTAAATAAATGCTGTGCTTGCATCATGTCACAATCACATCAAAATTACAACTAAACTTTATAATGACCATCACTGAGAATTGCCTGAAGTCCAGCTGAACAGAAGACCTATAACTAAGGAAATACAGAAGAAAACACCTCGAGACTGGTGGGAGGGGTGGAGACATGGAACAGGCTGGTTCCACATTCACACGTGGCAGTGTGTGAATGCCTCAGGAGGGCTAGTTTGGTTGAGGAGATCATCCTTGAGGAGCAAGGGGTCCCAGCCACACACAGATTACCCAGTCCGGGATTCCAGTGCTGGGAGGAGAATTACCCATGAATTTTGTCTATGAAAACTAGTAGAGATTGCGGCTAAATGAGACAGAGGGTGGCCAGAGTCACAGGCAATCCTCTTAGAGGGCCCATGCATAGATTTACTCATTGACAAACTCACTTGCTCTGAGCTCTAGTACTGGGGCAGCAGGTCAAAAGGCATCAGGGACACTTGGAGAAGAACTGAATTGTCTGGCTTCTGGGTGAGGGCTGGAGGGACAGCTTTTTCCCAGACAGAAGTGCTGGTAGAATCCATTGTGCCGTTGTTGAGGCCTCCCATCACCCAGTATACACACACAGGTGGGCGCCATATATGAGTCTCCATCAACCTAGTTAACACTGTTTGCCGCACTCTAGTGATTCTCTGAGACCCTGCCCCACCTAACTTGCAGGCCCACCCAAGCCACTTCCAGTGACTTTTCCATACAAATAACCTGTCTCGGCTCATGCTGAAGACTTTCCTAAAATCTCTCAAAAGTTCACACACCCCAAAGAAGCAGCGTCTGTCCTCAACATGACCTATACCTCTTACTAAGCAGCCCCAAGCCCAGCACTAGTGGCACCCAGCCTCAGTTTTCAGCTCAGCCTCTTCCAGGCACTTCCAAGCGCAGGATAAGTTATAACCACTTGCAGGTCACTTTGTAGCTTATATCAAGTGTCTCTGGGCAGGGCGCTGGCAGCAGCTGGACTTCACCTGCACTAGAGCCCCACCCAAGAGGCCCCAGAATTAACAGACCTGGTGGCTAGCTTCAGACCACACCATATCACCATGTAACCACCTCCACAAACGACATGCCCAAAGGGCAGACACCAGACCCCTGGTAAAATAAATTATGCTTTTAAGGTCAGTCCTTGCACAATAGCTCCTCCACTATAGTCACAGCCAGTCTTCACAACCAGTCAGCCTGAGGATCAATCCCTTTCATTGACATGGCAACAATAAGCAAGGCTCAGTTACAACAGGAAAGCATAAACAACTTGCACAAAAGACATACATGGACAGCCTGGCTCAGGTGACCAAGGAGATTTTACTGCTGGGCCCCACGGGACACGTACTACATAAAGCTACTCTACTAAGACCAGGAGGCATAACAGCTTCACCTAATACATAGAAACAAATACAGGGAGGCAGCCAAAATGGAAAGGCAAAGAAACATGTCTCAAATGAAAGAACAGAATAATGCTTCAGAAAAAGAATTAAACAAAATGGAGACAGGCAATTTACCAGACACAGAGTTCACTGGTTATAAGGACGTTCAATGATCTCAGTGAGACCTTCAGCAAAGAGATAGCAAATAAAATGGATATAGAAAACACAAAAAAGAGCCAGTCAGAAATTAAGAGTACAGTAACTGAAATAAGAATACATTAAAGGAAATCAATAGTAGATTAGATAAAGCAGAGAACTGAGTCAGCAATTTGGTCAATAAGGTAGCAGAAAACACCCAATCAGAACAGCAAAAAGAACAAAAGATCCCCAAATATGAAGATACTTTAAGGGGCCTCTGGCACAACATCAAGTGTACCAACATTCACATCATAGGGATACCAGAAGAAGAAGAGAGAGAAAGCAAGAAATGGAAAGCCTATTTGAAGAAATAATGATGGAAAACTTCCATAATTTGGCAAAGAAAATAGACATACTAGCCCAGGAAACACAGAGAGTCCCAAACAAGATGAACCCAAAACTGAGATGAACCCAAAGGAGCTCACACCAAGACACATCATAATTAATGAGCCAAAGGTTAAAGACAAAGAGAGAATCTTAAAAGCAGCAAGGAAAGAGCAGTTTGCTGCCTACGAGGAAGCTCTCATAAGACTGTCAGCTGATTTCTCAACAGAAACTTTACAGGCCACAAGGGATTGGCATGAAATATTCAAAGTGATGAAAAATTAAGACCTACAACCAAGATTACTCTACCTAGCAAAGCTATCATTTAGAATCAAAGGACTGACAAAGATCTTCCCAGAAAAGAAAAAGCTAGAGTTCATCATCACCAAACCGGTATTACAAGAAATGTTAAAGAGACTTCTTTAAAAAGAAGGAAAAAAACATCAAAACTATGAATGTAAAACAGCTATAACTACATATCTATCAATAGTTAATTTAAACGTAAATAAATTAAGTGCTCTAATCAAAAGACATAGGGGAGCTAAATGGATAAGAAAACAAGACTCTTCTATATGCTGCCTACAAGACTCACTTCACATTGAAAGACAGACAGACTGTTTTTATGAAAACAGAAACAAACAAAAAAACTGAAGAAGCAATATTTGTACCAGACAAAATAAACTTTGGCTATAACAAGAGACTAAGAAGGACCCAGTAATCCCGCCTCTGGGCATTTATCCAAAGAAATCCCAAGCACTACCTCGAAGGGACATGTGCATCCATGTGTTCATCGCAGCATTATTTACAATAGCCAAGACATTGAGGCAACGTGAGTGTCCATCAAGGGACGAATGATTAAAGAAGAGGTGCTACATATGTACAATAGAATATTACTCAACCATAAAAGAGAATGAAATTTTGCCATTAGCAACAACACACATGAACTTGGTAGGTATTGTGCTGAGTGGAGTAAGTCAGACAGAGAAAGACAAATGCCATATGATTTTGCTTATATGTGGAATCTAAAGAACAAAATAAACAAACAAACCAAACAGAAACAAACTCATAAATACAGATAACATTTTTTTTTTCAGAGCAGAGACAACTGAGCACAGTTTTTGTGCTCTTCTAACTGTATTTAAAGTTCTTTCCAAAAGAAGGCCTTAGGAACTCCTAGGTTTAAGTATGCCCTAGGCCTGGCCTATTGCCATCTTGTATTCTTGCTTGGGTATCCATTCGCCAACATTAAACCCCTGGATAGATGTGATGAAGCAAGACCCTTCCTCTGTGGCATGAGTCCTTTGCTGATTTCAGAGGTGGCAGCAGCAGCCAACGTGGAAAACACTGAGACTTTTCCTTTGGAACTGGGCTGTGATGAGAAGTGCCTGCAAGGAACATCACTATCTTTCCTCTGAACTTTCCCCTCCAGTTTCTGAAGATATAGCAAAAAATAATCTTCTCTGAAGATACTGGATAATAGTTCCAAAAAACAAAAACACATGCTTCCAATGCATTGTGCTTTCAGATATCCTATGTTTAGTTCAGCTGCCGTATGAGCTGATTGATGCATTCGCCTCAATAGCCAGGTAAGGCCATCTGTTCAAAGAAGCCCACTCTATTCTTGATAGTATGACGGGCCACCGAGATATAGAAAGGGCACAAGAACTCTGAGATCACTTGGAAATTCTTCCCTGGGAAGGCAATTTCATGAATGAGGTCTTCCAAGCAAATGACACCAAACTTCCCCAGCTACTCTTCTTGTCCACATTTTAAGATGAGTTCCCGGACAGACTTCAGATTTGGAAATCTCCACTACACGTAGCATTTTTATGGTGTGGGGGTGTCACTTTGACAAAAACACCACTGAAAATCTTCAGGTGAAGCCTTACAATGGTCCTCTTCACCATTAAACTCACTCCATTAATCTTTTGGATGTATACAGCTAAGCTCAAGGGACGATCATCCAGCACTTCCAAACCACAAGTTTCCACTTCTAGTCGTCTGCGGTGCACTTTGTCATGTTGTTGCCGCCAGGCATCATGTTGGAACCATTCTAATTGTTTTTCCTTCCCTCTGCTTCTTCTTTCCAAAAAGTGCCTGCTTTGCCTGGGGGCTTTGAGGCCTGAAATGCCTTCCTCTTATTCAGGAGATTTTCTAGAACCAATGGGATCTTTTTTCTTCACTCTCTTTCTGCCATCTTTCCAATGCTGCTGCTTCAGAGGATATTTCAATGGTCGCAGGGGGTTTGGGAGGATGGGTGAAAAGAGGGACAGGATTAAGAAGTACAAATTGGTGGTTACTAAATAGTCATGAGGTGTAAAGTATAGCATAAGGAATATAGTCAATAATATTGTAATAGCTATGCATGGTATCAAATTAAAAAATAATATTGACTATGTACCCTAAAAAAAACTATGTATGGTATCAGATGGGTACTAGATTTATTGGGATGATCACTTCATAAATTATATAAATGTCTAATTATTATGTTGTACACCCAAAACTAGTATAATATTGTATGTCAACTGTAATTAAAAAATTAAAAATTATTTTTAAAAAGAAAAACAAAATACATAGAAACTGTTCAAAAAATTAAATTAAAAAGTCAATAAAAAAAATTGTAAGACATTACAATTTAGTGAATTTGATGTGGGTAATAAACTTGAATTACAAAACAGATCTCCAGGATCAGAATCCATCAAGGGTATCACATCCTTTCTTCTATTTCTGTCGTAAACTCTGGTTGTATGGCCCTCCTCGCTGCCCTCGGTCTCTCTCATCCACCCCAGACCTAGCGTCTGGGAACATTTCAGCATCTTCACTCAGGCCTCCTTTGACCCGGCAGATGCTCTCTTCCCAGAGCAGCTGGGAATCTCAGCAATTAGGGCAATTCACTGGGTCACCTTTAATTGTAGGGAAATGTTCCGCCTTTTCAATCGAGTACTGTGGTGACTGCGCTGCCACGTGCAAAGCGCTGTGCCGGGCAGAGCCGGAAGACCTGCGGGGCTCAGCACACCGCCTCTGCCCTAGGAGTATTTGGGGACAGAGAACATACAATGAAATTAGCAAAGAAAGAGAAAAAAATCAGTAGGCCAGTGTCACACAAGGGCTAAGAGCTTGAGCTCTGAAGTCAAAGATTACATTCAAATTTCAGCTCCTCTGAGGGACTTCGGTAAATGAAGGTTTCTTAACTTCCTTAAGCCTCAGTTTTACCATCTATAAAATGATAATCATAACCACAGTTGCCTCAGAGGCAGGGTCATTCCTAGGCTGTGCAGGCCTCAAGCAAACAAATTTGTGGGTCCTCCGTCTATACAGACAATTTGGGTCTTCCCAAACAAGTGAGCCAGGATCATTCTAGCAATTCAATCTCATGTCATCCTACCAAAGAAACACCACTCTGGGCAGTGGGAAGGGTTTGCTCACTAGGCACCCTTCCAGAGCCAGGGTCAGGCCAGTGGCCCTGGGATGACTCCATAAGTGCGAGCCTCAGAGCTTCTTGGCAACTGGTCAACCCTACGCTGGGTAAAGGAACTGCCAGCACAGCAGTGTTGAAGGACCAGGCCTAGAAAAGCATGAGGAAGGTGCTTCAGAAAAGCACAGGTTCTCTGAGGTGTGAGACTGGGGTGTGGGCCCTTCACCTTCCTATATCTGCTCCTAAGATGTTGTGAAAATGAAAACAGGTAATTTATGAAAAACATCTAGACAATTAGCATGGCTACTAGCACGTGCTGAATGGTAGCGATTATTATTACCAATAGCAGGAAGGCGGAGGAATTAACTAGAGAGAAGAGATTTAGAGATCAAGAGGCCACCAGGTGGGGTTGCTGAGAGAAGGTGCCATCCCACAGATGAGCTATGCGATGGTCTTCAAAGTGTCATCAGGACATCAACAAGTGACAGGCCTTGGAACAAATGGAGGCAATCTTTATTAAAGAAGCATGACTTGAGTCCTGCAGACCCAGGAGAGCTGGAGGGTTTGCAGGGGCTGGTTGCAAGGACAGGGCAGAGCCTGGGGAGAGCCAAGGACCAGAGGCTGAAATGTTGGGGGGCGGGGTGGGGGTGGGAGGGTGTTGCCCAGGGAAAACTGGGTAAATGCCGCCCCTCCCCCAGCTAGAGCAGAGGTTTGATCCAAACTGTAAAATAGCAGAGGGCTGTCTTATGAGACTGTGATGAAGGGAGAAGAGAAGAGCCCCCTGGAGGCCAAGAGCCACATGGAGGGTGGCGGTAGGGTGTGCGTGGGGGCATATTCTTCTGAAGCAGGACTCACCAGGAGGAGTATTTCTCCCCTCCCCCAACTAATCCGAGGCTGCCCTGGGCTGTTGAGCCAGAGGTGGGGAGGCTTGAGGAGGTGCTGCTTGCTCTAGCAAACAGCCGCCAGACAGCCATGTGTTTGTGCCAGTGAATCCCGAAAAGGATTACTGCGCAAATTAAATTAAAATTTAGGAAACACACACAGCAACGAGACCTTCTAATCTGTAGCTCCAAATAGGCAAACAGCCCTGTTCGAGCAATTAAGCAGCTGTGATGATGAGGGGCAGCCAAACGCTGGAGCTGCACTCATCACAGCTCAGGTCATGAACGCACCAGGTTAGGACCGTCTGTGCGGAAGCGGGCTCCACACCGCAGCTCAGAGTCGCCAGTGCGCCCCTCCTGGTAGCGACTTTTACACCAGATTGGGCAGGCCTCCCTTCTTTCCCGTCAGCGAGGGCAAACTGAGAAGGATAAGACAGAGAAAAAGTCCTTCGTTGCCTTTTGAAAAGGGAGATTTGGTGCTTAGCAAGGGTAACTTATTTTTTCCATATATGTTATGGAAAAAATAAGTTACTACGAGGGTAACTTATTTTTTCCAGCTTTATTAATATGTAATTGACATATAATATCCTGTAAGTTTAAACTGTACAATATGATGACTTGATACACATATATATTGGGAATTATTTACTACAATATGGTTAGCTAACACATCTGTGGAGAAACTGTCCCATGACGTGACCGCTGCCAGACCCACAAGCTAGACCCCGGCCAGAAAAAAGATTACTTACTACAAACCTCTCTTAGAGACCATCTGACTGTAACTGATATTCATTCACGCATAAATCAGCACCTTTCCCCTGCCTCCTGCTGTGTGCTGATTCCTGGAACAGGTGGTTGCCTTGATCTGGTCTAGCATGTAACCAGTACCTTTACCTGGTAGCTTTCACTTCCTAGTACCCATGACTATTCCCTTTTTGCCCTAGGTAATTTTGCCCCTGACAAGCAGCATGGAGATCCATTTTGTTCTGTAGCCGCCTAAGGTGTGCCTCATAGGTAAGTTTTCCTTAATAAACTCAGTTAGTTAACGACAGGAGTACCCAGCCTCTTTCTTTAGTCTTTCAGAGGCCTTCTTCTGGGTCTGCGTGTAGTAACAACATCCTTCTTCTAACATAATTACCATTTTGTTGTTGTAGTTATGGGGAGAACATGAAAGCTCTATTCTCATAGCAACTTTCAGTGTTGTTAACTAGTCACCATGCTGTACATTAAATCCTTGGAATTTATTCATCTTACAACTGAAAGTTTGTACACTTTCACCAACATCTCACCATCTCCTTCATCCCTCAGCCCCTGGCAACCACCATTCTACTTTCTGTTTCTACGAGTTTGTTGTTTTTAGATTCCACTTATAAATGAGATCATATAGTATTTGCCTTCCTCTGTCTGACTAATTTCACTTAGCATAATGCCTTCAAGGTCATCCATGTTGTCACAATTGGCAGACTTTCCAGGCTAAACTATATTCCATTACGTATATGTGTGTGTATATACACCCCACATTTTCTTTATCCATTCATCCATCAACAGACACTTAGGTCGTTTCCATGTGTTGGCTATAATGAATAGTGCTGCAATGAACATGGGGTGCAGGTACCTTGTCAAGATAGTGACTTCATCTTTTTTAGCTATATACCCAGAAGTGAGATTGCTGCATCATATACCAATTTAATTTCCCACTAACAAGGCACCATGGTTTCCTTTTCTTCCCATCATATCTTGTCTTTTTATAACATTTATTTTAACAGATGTGAGGTGATATGTAATTTTTGATTCACGTTTCCCAGATGATTACCGGTGTTGAGCACCCTTTTGTGTATTTGTTGGCCATCTGTCTTCTTTGTTTGTTTTTTGGTTTTTTTTTTTTTTGCTATTGAGTTGTATGAATTTCTTTTATCTTTTGGGTATAAACCCCTTTTCAGATATACAGTTTCCAAATATTTTTTCCCATTCCATAAGTTCACTTTTTACTTTGTTGATTGTTTCTTTTGCTGTGAAGAAGCTTTTTAGTTAAATGTACTATACTTGTTGATTTTCTCTTGTTTTGCTTGTGCTTTTGGTGTCAAATCCAAAAGTCATTACGAAGAAGGGTGTCAAGGAACTTTTTCCCAAGGGCAATTTTAAGACTGTAGAGGGGAGGGCGTTAACAGGCTTTTCCACCAGGGGGCGTGCTTGGTCTATTTACCTGCCCCTCCTGAGCTGATCTGTTGTGGCAGCTCTACCTTCTACATCCACAGAGGCCTTCTAAAGCCTCTCTGGAAGTGAGTGCTTTAAAAAAACAATACATTTTTAATTTGTGGGGTTTTTTTATGTGAAAAAGAATGCACAGAAAATTGAGAAAATATAGAAAACCAAAAAGAAAAAAAAAAAAACGAAAATTATCCACAGTCTCAGAACCCTGGGATTCCTTTAGCAATTTAGTATAGAACTTTTTTTAATTGAAGTAACAGCTGGCGTTATGATTCCTCTTTTGGGGAGAATTCTTTTTCATATTCATTTCTTCTCTCTCTCTATCTCTTTTTAGGAACTATAAACTGACACATTTTCTGGGTTCAGTGTGGGAGAACATCTTGTCCCTTGGTATAGGAAGGAGAGATGGAGTGTGGGGGCCAGCTCCTCTGACAAAAGAGATTTAGAGATTGCATGTTTCATCTTCAGCACAGTGTCAAACATGCTGTACAGGTTCAGTACAAGTTTTTAATAAACATGTCATTTTGAGACACTGAGCAGACATACACAAAGTAATTAAGTATTGGGGCTCTCGCACCCCATCCCCACCAGGCTTCTGCCATTAGCATGAAGCAGAATTCTAAGCCCACAGTTAAATCTGTTCTCCACACTGCTTAGATGAACCCTGAAGGGGATGAGCATTCATGATTCCTGCAACCAGGTAACTGGACTTATATAGATTCTTCTTATGCATAACACCCAATGGGTTTTTCCAAGAATATTTTGTATTGCCAATTGTTCTGTTGTTTTCTGACGCTCAAAACGAGTGTGGGGAGGGGTGGAGGAGATGAGGGAAAGAAAGGACAGGCAGAGGTTTTCCACTGGCATGCTTTGATAGACTTATTATTATTTTGACTTTAGGTAGATAGACACTTTAAAGATCACATTTCAGTTCTGAAAGAATACCCCTAGAGGAAAAATGTGAGGACGAAAACCTAGTCTTGCTATTTTGAACTTGAATAGTTGAAAGAATACCTGTGTGTATATTTTCACCCAGTTTACAATTTCGTAGACTTTATTGTTTCTAACATTTCTGATACCTGAAGAAGTGAGCTGTTAACTGAAAAATAGACTTCCTTTTATTGGCGGCTGAGAAGAAGGAATACTTTCCAAAACCAACATACCCTTTTAGGAGGAAACAAGTGTGTACTTTGTTGTTGTTGTTTCTTTGCCAGTAATTTTCGTTAAGAAAATGTGAGTCCTGGTGCCTGTGTCAGAATGGGTCTCTTTCAGTGGCAAATAGAATAAGTGCAATGGTCACTGGGCAACGTGATTTCTTTTTCTCCACCTAGACCATTTGCTGAAGATAATGCAATACATATATAGTAAGCTCAGAGAAAAATACAGGTGCTTTCAGACAATTCATTCAACTCAAATTGGCCTTTTGCAAATTGCTCTTTTCTCTATCACCTTGTCATAGTCTCAGCAAAATAAAAGTGGAAACAAACATTAAGAATAGAGAAATAAATGATGTCTTCAGCAATAACACATGTTCTTCAGCTGTATCAGTTTTAGAATCTTGTCACTAGAAGGGTCCATGGAGGTCACTTATCGAAACACCTGGGGAATGTGCCCCACTACTCCTTCCAGTGACCATGGCAGACATCACTAACTGATTGCATTTTCCCATTATGCAGACATGACCTCAGAATCCTTTCCATCAAATCATACCAGTCATTCACTATCAATCCATAAAAGTCGATACTCAAGATGAAATCCCTTTGCTTCTTTGTATGGCTTAGTCATACTACCCACTCTATGAAGGCAGTTTCTCTTAGAATGCCTTTGGTGGGTGACTCAAGGCCTCCCACATTTGCTTCCAACTTTTCTCTCTAGCTCCAAACAATTGTATGTACCAAGAAGTTCAGCCTAATGAAGTGCTCTCTGGTCCTCAAATAAAACGTTCATTTTTCTTGTATTAGTATGTAAACTTTTGGAAGTCTCCAACATTGCTACCATCCCAATAACATTCCAGCATTCCTTCAATGAGCATCCAAGAGCTGCTTCTGCAGCAAAGTCTTCCAACTAACCATTTGTGCCTTATAGAATGTTATGTGATCGCTTTAAAAAAAAAAAAAAAGTTATTTATTTTAATTAGTTTCAAGTATACAGTACTTTCCTTAGACATCTATATAGTTCATAAAACAACCCCCCCCCATTACTTCCTCCCTCTGCTGACCCTCCAACTAGCCAACATATTAATGCTAACTGCATTCCTTTTGTCAGGCTCCCCATCCCCGTGACCATTCATCAGCTAATTTGTACATCTTTAACCTTTCACCCCATTCTCCCAGCCCCCGAAATCCCCCTCCCCTCTGTCTGTCACCAAATTGTCCACTATATTTGTGAGTCTGTTTTTGATTAGTTTGTTCTTTTTATTCTTTAGATTCACATATAAGTGAAATCATATAGCGTTTATCTTTCTCTGTCTGACTTAAATATCTTCTAGGTCCATCAAAGCCATATCTTTTTCCATCTCCTTCCTTTTCATATGTAGGAGTCTTGTTTTCTTCTTCTTTCAGCTACTCTATCTTTTGGTTGGAGCACTTAATTCTTTTCCATTTAATGACTTGATGACTCTATGCCAAGGTATACCAGGCATAAACAGCTTTCTAACAGCGATGTTAGAAAGAAGATTATCTTTTGACTTTATTTATTTCTACATTATCTTCAACACTTAACTATACAGTTTATATGACAGCAATGCCAGCTCAGGTCAGAGTGTTACCTGTCTATTTTACAGTATAATTTTGCAGAGAATGTCAATCTGTAAAAGGCAGAGTTTAAACATGTAGGCACTGAACAGGGCCAAGACAGGGTAGGGTAAAGGGAATGAGGCAACGAGGGCGCATCATTGGAGGAGACACTCGCAGGATCCCGTGAGTACAGGGACAGCATTTATACCACCCGGAGAGCAAGTGTCTCCAGAAATTTTATACCCTAGGTGCCTTACTCACCTCGCGTTAGTCCTATTCATGGTTCTGGAGACAGACTACTATGTTTGAAGAAAAGATCCATCACTTGCTAGTGTGCAATCTTATGCAAATTATTTAATCTCTTTGAGTCTGTTTTCTCTCTAAAATAGGGATAATCACAAAATATATCAAAATGCTGTTTCAGAGATTAAACACAATAGTATATACAGAACGGCTAAAACAGTTCTGGCACATAGTTAAGGATCAATTAATGTTAGCTATCTTTATTTTTATTGATATTACATTCAAACATTACAGGCATAGAACAGTGTCTGACACATGACTGAAATTCAATAAATTTGATTGAGTAAATTAATGAATGAATAGAGATGGATGGATGGATGGATGGATGGATGGATGAGCAAAATATTTATTCTGAGTTCAGCGTCCCTGAATTTCCCCTCAGCTGTTCAGAAAAATACAGACAAAACAGAGGGAACAATCACTGACAAATGTGTTATTTTTAAGTGGTAGAAACTATTTAAAACAACCTCTGCTGCTCACAACTGGGTTTAGGGATACAGCTGTGTCAGCGGCGGTAGGGTGCCCTTTCATTCATTTATTCATTTTCCAAGTAAATTTCCCCAGCGCTTCTACTTTGCCGTTATCTTTACACAAATAACACCCCCTTCCCACTCTCCTTATGGGAGCACGCATTTTTGTTGTTGTTGTTTCGTTCTTGTTTTTTTTTTTTTTAAGTTTTCCAATCTAACTAAACTGCATTAAAACGGTAACTTGAAAATACAGAGTGCTACATAAATATGAGGAACAAGAGATGACATGCTGACCTTTTTCGAATCTGTTACATAACACTGTCTCTTTTCCTCCCCCGCCCCCTCTTAGATTAGAATAAGTTCTTTGTGTGAACCTGGCCCAGGGCCAAGAGTCAGTATTGTCAACAAGAGAGTGAGAACAGGAGAAGAAAACATTTTTACTCAAATAAGTTTCTTTTTGGGGAAGTATAACAAGGGCAGTTTCGTTTTCCCAGTTCTAATGACTTCATATCTATGCTGAAAGAAAAAGAACAGGTGACAAGGCTAGTGATCTTCTTTGACAAACAAGAGAGGCCGTAGCTGGACAGAATCCAAATGCTAAAGTATAAAACAAGACCAGCTGGGATTTGAGTCACTGTGCCCAGAAGGTCTACAAGCAAGACTTGTGAGATCAATCTCTCTGCTTCAGTGTTTCAGGGAGGTATGATGATGAGCCCAAGTAATGACTATGCAATAATAAAATGTAATTAACATTTATTAGCAGCTTACAATTTGCCAAGCACCATCCTTGGGGCCTATCTTGATTTAACTTATTTAAGCCTTACAACAAACAAATTTGGTAGAAAGCAGAGGCAGAGAGGTTAAGTAACTTTTCAAAGCCACACGGCTAGAAATTTACCTTATTTGACTTCAGAGGTAGAGGTCTCCACAATTAAAATTGTTAGTTTGGAATACTAGGCAGAAAAATAAAAGTATAAAGACAGGCTCCAAATAGTTCTTTATGCTTTGGAAAAAGGAAGAAATCTCATAAAATGGAATTGAATTGTGAAAAATATAAAGTCTTAAGTTTAGGTTAAAAAAAGTAATAATAGAAGCACACAACATATAATACTGATATATACACTCAGACAAATTATA
>NW_011888849.1:3950394-3954520 GCF_000151845.1 Pteropus vampyrus | reverse complement strand
GTGCTTTAAGGATGAACAGAAACCTGGCTCTCCCACCACCGTCTGTGCCCTTTCCTATGATACATCCCACCTTCTTCCCTTCTTCTTAGCTTATAGAGAGTTTAACCTCCAATAAGTTTAGTTAAAAGCGACTATTTTCTATAAGAGGATGGGTAGAGTGCAGCAAGGCCCTGAGCAGCCATTAGGTTGAGCGAGAGTTTTGGAGCAGCATCTGGGGATTGCTTTTCTATCTGAGTGGCAGGCGGTGGAAAACAGAACGAGATGGAAGTGGAGAAGGATCCCATCTTCAAGAAAGATTTCAGATTTCCAAATACATTGGTAGAAGCCAAGGTCCTGCCATGACCAGGGCTTCCAACCAAAGCACAAGGAATGATAGAGACAAGCAACAGAGAAATCCAGCCATTTCCTAAGAAAGGGCTCTGAGCTGAACCTTGACAAACAATACTTAAAACTTTTTGGCCTTGAAACTTCAGAAGTATGAAAAAACAGAGTAGAGATGTCATTAATAGAAGCCTTGAAGCAAACTCCACAACTACAAGATATAATTTATTGAGCAGAGAAATTTTAACATAGAACAGGAAATCTGGATACAGCTCTGAATTATTTATAAAGTTTTATAAATTCTTACCAAAAATAACTACCTGCTTCACCAGATCTGAAACTACTCTAGGAAAAAAAGCCAAATTCAAAATGCAAAAGCATATGAATCAAGTGGGAAAGAACAAATCAGACAGACTCTGAAGTGTGCTATGAATTCTTTTTTTAATAAATGTCTTTATTTTTAGTTTTTCTTCCAGTTTTATTGAGATATAATTAACAGACGACACTGTTTAAGGTGTACAGCATGATAATTGACACACATGTATACTGTGAATGATGACCGCGATAAGTTTAGATGACATCCATCGAAAACTTTTAGGACCTGCTATCACAGCAACTTTCAAATATATCATACAGCCATACAGTATTTGTGCATTTCTGTCTGATATTTCATTGAATGACCTTAAGTTCCATTCATGTCCTCACGAATGGCAACATTTCCCTGAGTATTCCCTTATTCCTATGGTAAATGGTCCTCTTTCACCTGGGTGTCAAATGGAATAAATTAGGCGAGTCCTATAAAGCCCTAAGCAAAGATTCTCAATCAATATTAGCTAGTTACCGGTGACAGCAGCTCTCCTGAAGCCACACAAGTCCAGTGGTCATTTAGATTTCTAGTTCTCTATCTGTTACATTTCTTGTCCTCCCTCTAGTAAATTTTCCTCTACCTTGAACTTCCTTACACAGTCTTCCTCCAAAACATTTCATCCTAGTCAAGTTCCCAGCCAGAAAAATAAAAACTCTTCTTGCTTAAGTCTCCTCTCTCCACAGCAGGAAACTATGCTACCCACAAGTTAGTCGTGCTTGCCAGGATAAATTTCCATGCCATGTTTGCAAGTACACATAAAGGTACCCTTCATCAACAGCTCTGTGCTTCTTATCCTCAGGAATCTGCAGTCAACTCAGGCAGATTCTGAGCAGCAAATCAGCCTTTGCCAGACACTGCAGGACAGCTGGGCAGCACTTGAGGTAAAGCCTTTTATTTCTGGTATTGATCCCTTGAAATTGTGTCTAGTGTCTGAAAATCTCAAGGCAGATATTCCTTAAGTGTTAGATTTCAAAGTCTGCTTTAATATTTAACAAACCTTAATCTAGAGAATGATTGTTTCCAGTATTTTAAATTCTGTGGCCTTTCCAGACTCACACAGTCTCTCCCTAATGGAAGCTTTTAGAAATCCTAACCAGGAAATGGCCAGAAACTGGCCCAGGAAGGGAGCCGTGCTTTGGGGATGGGGGAAGGACAAATTTATTTCATTCCGTGGCAGGCAAATTTTCATCAGTTAAGGAGATGCAAACCAGGTAGAAACATTCTTACAGGTTTTTATTTTTCTTTTTTTTATGTGAAAGAAAAAATCAGGAACTTGGGGTTATTTAATTATAGTTTTTAAAGGAAGCATATGTCTTTGTCAGAGCTCGGCATTGGCTGTCCTAGTAAAGAACGGATTGGATGTAGCTAATTTCTCCCCAAAGAACAACAGTCAGGCATTAACATAACTCACATCTTTGAGGTCCTCCAAAGCCTCCAGAGACGCTGGGCTTCATTGGTCCCAGTGACAATCCTGCCTTTTATGTTATGTTTTTAATCCTCAGTGATCTTTAAAAGAAAAAAAAATGAACATACAACAGTAACTAAATTAAAATGATGAAGGACTTTTTTCAGGATAAAAATACTATAAGAACACTTTAAAACCTTGGAAAAATATTGGCTAATATAAGGGGAAAATTCATACTATTATATAACCAACCAGAAATAGACTATTTCAACATTTGATTTATATGTACTTTATAAAACAGATTTTGGAGAAAAATTTTTTTTAAGTTGAGGGTATAAATTACATATAGTTTCATCTTCTTTTCACTTAACATTATATTGTGAGAAATTCTCCATGTTATTAAAATTTTCCAGTATGATGAGTACTGAGGTTTTATAATAAAGTTGAGAAGTATGGATATATCATGATTTCCTTACCTTCCTCCTTTCCTTTGTTCTTTCTTCCCTCTTCCTGCCTTCCACTATTCATTCCTTCTTTCCTTTCTTCTCTTCTTTCCTCCTTCATTTTCTCTTTCCTTTCTTCCTTTGCTCCTTCCTACTTTCCTCCATCCCTTCCTCTCGGATGTTTTCTTTTCTAGTTTGGTCAAATTTGTACATTCATATCATTTAAATAGACAACATAATCTACAAGGTAGAAGAGCTAGCATCTCCCACCACCGTCTCGCCTTATTTCCCACTCCGCAGGGCGACCATTTACAATTCAGTTAGCGACTATCATGTTATTTATGGCCATATACGTAAATGATATGCTTATATTGGAAATTCTTGATTCTTAATAATTATTAGGCAGTATCTATTGGCTTTCTACCGTAGAACTCCCTCCTCCAATGCGCGCCCCTCTCCCCTGCGCCGCGCCCCCTACACACACTCCTTTTCTCCCACATCCTTCCAACCCATTATCATTTGTAAGTTTGGTTAGATTAAATTATTACAACACATAAATGCTATTCACAATGAGCCATATCTTGTTCCACAATAACCTTTCTTCTATATTTCTTTTCATTTTTTCTGAGTTAAAGGAGACAAAAAAGTGGTTTTGTTCTTTGTTTCTTTTTCTTAGGTTTCTAAGCATTTATCTCTATCTCATCCTCAAACTCTCCTCTAGTTGAACAAATCTCCACTCCATATTTTCGGATTTTAGGTAAGCTGTCATTTTCACATTTCTGTAGAAATCGCAGGAGTAGGGTGTTTGACCTACTCCTGTCTACATTAGTTGCTCTCTAGGCCTGTTGCAAAATAACAAGTATTTATTTCCCTTCCCCTTCATCCAAGGTGTTCTTTTCCCCTCCCTCTTGGAAGAGACCTCTTGCACTGGATCCTGTGTTTCCTAAATCCCATTTCTTTATATACCTGGTTTACTCCTACTTTTAATGAGATGTCTCCTCTCAGCTTCCTGAGGAACAGTGCGCGTAAATTCTGTACTTATATGTATAAAAGTGTCTTTATTCTTTCCTGCCATTTAAATAATTACTTGGCTATATTTAGAATTCTAAGTTAGAGATTATTTTCCCACAGTATTTTGATGGCATATCTCCATTGCCTTCTAGGTTTTAGTATTGTCGTTGAGAAGTCCAATAACATTTGGATTTTTTTTAATATATAAATCCTCTTTCCCCTTAGAACTTACAGAATTTCCTTTGTCACCAGTGTTGTAAAAGTTTGCCATCATGTGCTTGGTAAAAGTTTATTTTTATTAATTTGGAAACTTTTAGCTTTCAGCTCAGAGAAATTTTATTAGATTTTTTCTTCTTTTTAATTTGATTTTTCTTGAGTATTTTTCTTTTTCATTTTCTTTGTCCTCTCTAGAACTCTTTTATTCAGATGTTGGTCCTCATAACTGATCTTCTAATTTTCTTATTTTATATGCCCTAGTTTTCCTGTCTTTATCTATTTGTTCTATTGGAAATATTTTTTCTGATTTTTCTTCAAATATATATATTTTTTAATTTTTCATTTCTTTTACTATTGCTTTAA